>NC_081533.1:345000-612500 GCF_030273125.1 Centropristis striata | reverse complement strand
GGTCGGGCTGGTGTTTGGGCGGGAATAATAGAAAAACCAGGAAAAGTGTAATATAAGATAGTTCAATTGTTTAACCCTGAAGCTGTTTCACAACGTTCTTTTTTTTTTTGGTGTTCTCGTCGCATTTTACTCACACACAGAACAATGGTTAGAACTAGAACATTCTGAAGAAATTTTGAGTGTGCTTGACTCTGGCCCGTGACTCTCACCCAAACATTATTAGATTACAATTTGAACTGTTTTAAAAATAGAAAAGAGGAGGAAATCATGTAAGATAATAAAGCAGGTGTTAATGTGTGCTTGTCCACGTCTGTCAGTCTATCTTAAAATAGTGAAAAGCTCGTCAGTTAGTGTCTAAAACTCTTCAGTTTGTGTAAAACTCGTCAGTTAGTGTCTAAAACTCGTCAGTTAGTGTCTAAAACTCGTCAGTTAGCGTCTAAAACTAGTCAGTTAGTGTCTAAAACTAGTCAGTTAGCGTCTAAAACTAGTCAGTGTCTGAAACTCGTCAGTTAGTGTCTGAAACTCGTCAGTTAGTGTCTGAAACTCGTCAGTTAGTGTCTAAAACTCGTCAGTTAGTGTCTAAAACTCGTCAGTTAGAGTCTAAAACTCGTCAGTTAGCGTCTAAAACTCGTCAGTTTGTGTCTAAAACTGATGAGTTAGTGTCTAAAACTCGTCAGTTAGTGTCTAAAACTAGTCAGTTAGTCTAAAACTCGTCAGTTAGTGTCTTAAACTCGTCAGTTAGTGTCTAAAACTCGTCAGTTTGTGTCTAAAACTCGTCAGTTTGTGTCTAAAACTCGTCAGTTTGTGTCTAAAACTTGTCAGTTATTAGAGTGGTATCTGCGGCCTTGAGCGCAGTTTTTTATAATTTATTTTTGGACAAATTTTTCTCTCCCTCTGGACTCTAGCTATGATGTCATCCACTCTAGCTTTTCCATAGGGTAACATTGGGGGGACTTTTTGGCGTGTTTTTGCTGAATAATTTGAAAACCGTTTGTCGAAACCCTTATAAAAGTCATAGCACACTGGTCATGGCCGAGCCGGTCCATTTGATACCTTTTTAGTGTTTGTCGACCGAAAAACAACACTGAAGAAACTTAAGAATAAGTAGCAGAATAAGCCCGCGGAATAACAATTCGTGTGCTTTTGCAAGCAAGCACACAAAATAAGCAAGCACACTCAATAATAGAGAGTTTTTCAGTCTTTTTTTCATCTTTACTTGATTCGTTTGAATCGTGTGTGTGTGTGTGTGTGTGTGTGTGTGTGTGTGTGTGTTTTCGTCATGTAACATAGGTTGTTTTTGGCTTCAGACAGATGAAATGAATCACACACTTGCTGTGGTCGTTTCAGGATGAAAGTAACACCAACATGAATCAAACCACATCAACAGACCGACGACACACACCCTAATGATGGGACTTATTTACAAAACAAGACAAACCACACACACACACACACACACACACACACACACACACACACCTTCCACAGACACAAACACAGCAGGTCAGGTGACGTCAGCTCATTATGTGAGTTCATAGAAAGTAATTTGTTTACTTTGTTATCAGGTATCAACGATCTAAAGCAGCCTGTCTGACTGTTGTCCGTGTGTGTGTGTGTGTGTGTGTGTGTGTGTGTGTGTGCAGCAGGTGCAGCCATGAAAGCATCAACAACAAAGAGAAACGTGGAGGAAGGATTCCCCTCCGACATGAAAACATGATGACGGCGGGTCAATAAAAGGAGTTTTCTCATGACGAGTCCCGCCAGGGGACACTGGATGTTCCTGGGAGACGCAAATAAAACCAGAAGAGTGAGGAAACAATGTGGAAACAATGTGGAAACAATGTGGAAACAATGCAAAGGAGCTGAGAGCCAGACACAACAGCTGCACCACGTGGCTGTTGCTACGGCGATACGCAAAGATTAGAGCCAGATGAGCTTTTTAACAACGAACGGAGAGTTGAAACATCTGAGAAATGAGACGGAGGAGAGAACAGGAGACGCCGTTTACTCTCTGTGGCCTTGTGTTTCACTGCAATATATATAAAAAATATCTCCTGCAGCTCTGTGGAACCAGCACAATCATGGCTACAAGTGGGAACAACTCAAACATGTTTTTGTGCAGAATAACACAGTTAGAATGACAGAAATCAGAAAATAAAAATAAAAAAGCTGAATTTCTTTCAGATGGTGAACAATAAAATTTATAACGTACGTAAGTAAGTAAGTAAGTAAATAAATAAGAAATTAAGTAAGTAAATAAGTGAATAAGTAAGCAAATAAGTAAGTAAGTAAATAAGCAGGTAAGTAAGTGAATAATTAAGTGAAAAAGTAAAATAAGTAAGTAAGTCAGTAAGAAATCAAGTAAGTCAGTAAGTAAATAAGTAAGCAAGTGAGCACATATAAGTAAGTAAGTAAATATGTTAGCAAATAAGTAAGTAAGTAAATAAGGAAGTAAGAGAGTAAGTAAGCAGTAAGTAAATAAATAAATAAGGGAGTCAGTAAGTGAATAAGTAAGTAAGTAGGTAAATATGTTAGCAAATAAGGAAGTAAATAAGGAAGTAAGAGAGTAAGTAAGTAGTAAGTAAATAAATAAATAAGGGAGTCAGTAAGTGAATAAGTAAGTAAGTAGGTAAATATGTTAGCAAATAAGTAAGTAAGTAAGTAAGTAAGTAAGAAATTAAGTAAGTAAATAAGTGAATAAGTAACTAAACAGGTAAGCAAGTGAATAATTAAGTGAATAAGTAAAATAAGTAAGTAAGTCAGTAAGAAATCAAGTAAGTAAGTAAGTCAGTAAGTAAGCACATGAGTAAGTAAGTAAATAAGGGAGTCAGTAAATGAATAAGTAAGTAAGTAAGAAATTAAGTAAGTAAATAAGTGAATAAGTAAGCAAATAAGTAAGTAAGTAAATAAGCAGGTAAGTAAGTGAAAAATTAAGTGAATAAGTAAAATAAGTAAGTAAGTCAGTAAGAAATCAAGTAAGTCAGTAAGTAAATAAGTAAGCAAGTGAGCACATATAAGTAAGTAAGTAAATATGTTAGCAAATAAGTAAGTAAGTAAATAAGGAAGTAAGAGAGTAAGTAAGCAGTAAGTAAATAAATAAATAAGGGAGTCAGTAAGTGAATAAGTAAGTAAGTAGGTAAATATGTTAGCAAATAAGTAAGTAAGTAAGTAAGTAAGAAATTAAGTAAGTAAATAAGTGAATAAGTAAGTAAACAGGTAAGCAAGTGAATAATTAAGTGAATAAGTAAAATAAGTAAGTAAGTCAGTAAGAAATCAAGTAAGTAAGTAAGTCAGTAAGTAAGCACATGAGTAAGTAAGTAAATAAGGGAGTCAGTAAATGAATAAGTAAGTAAGTAAGAAATTAAGTAAGTAAATAAGTGAATAAGTAGGCAAGTAAGTAAGTAAGTAAGTAAGTAGGTAAATATGTTAGCAAATAATTAAGCAAGTAAATAAGTAAGTGAATAAGTAAATAAGTGAGTAAGTAAGTAAGTAAATAAGGGAGTAAGTATGTGAATAAGTGAGTAAAAACTAATCTGCTAGACCACAGACCCAGCGTAAACCCACCATTTTGAGTTTCGTGTCCCTCTAACAGGAAGAGGAATGTTTTATTAAAGCAGTCTGACCTTTGAGTCGTAGGCCGACTGCTGGATGACCTCGGGCGCCATCCAGAACGGCGTCCCCACGAACGTCTCCCGCTTTATCTGGGTGTCGGTCAGCTGGCCCGCCACCCCGAAGTCAGCCAGCTTCACCTGGCCGTGCTCCGACAGCAGCACGTTGGCAGCTACAGGGGGGAGTCATCTTCATCATTATCATCATCATCATCATTATTATCAACATCATCATCTTCATCATTATTATCATCATCATCATTATTATCAACATCATCATCAGAGGTTTGGTCAATAAAACGAATGTTTAATGAGCCAGTTTCTTCTCGGAATTAAAAATAATAATCCATGTTCTGTAGTTTTCTCCTCCAGCTTCTGATAAACTGATATTAGCCATGAAAACAACATAAAAACAGGTAAAACTGAACTTGATAGAGAGAAAATATTTTCTGGTACAACATCTTTAGTGTCCACCACCAGGGGGCGCCAACACCAGACATCAGAGATGAGGGAATGTCAGCAGAATGGCTTAATAAATAAGTAAGTAAGTAAATATGTGAATTAATAAGTTAGTAAGTAAGAAATTAAGTAAGTAAGTGAGTAAGTAAGGAAGTTAGTCAGTCAGTAAGTAAATAAGTGAGTAAGTGAAAAAGTAAGAAATTAAGTAAGTTATTAAGTTAGTGAGTAAGTAAGTAAATAAATACATATGTGAGTAAATAAGTAAGCAAGTGAGTAAAAAAGTAAGTAAATAAGTTGGTAAGTAAGTAAGTGAGTAAATAAGTAAATAAGTAAATAAGTAAGTAAGTGTTAGGAAGTCAGTAATCAGTAAGTATGCAGGTATGTTTAGTTTATATTTTATAGTTTATATTTTATAGTTTATATTTTATAGTTTATATTCTATAGTTTATAGTTTATATTTTATAGTTTATAGTTTATATTTTATAGTTTATATTTTATAGTTTACATTTTATAGTTTACATTTTACATTTTACAGTTTACAGTTTATATTTTATAGTTTATATTTTATAGTTTACATTTTATAGTTTACATTTTATAGTTTATAGTTTATATTTTATAGTTTATATTTTATAGTTTATATTTTATATTTTATATTTTATAGTTTATATTTTATATTTTATATTTCATATTTCATATTTTATATTTCATATTTTATATTTTATCGTGGCTCTTTTGGGGCTGTGGAGCCTGAAGGAAATGTTCTCCTGAATCAAAATGTTTGAACTCTTGGATCGACTTCTGATTGGTCAATCAAGATATTCGTAGTTGAACATTTGGCGGAAAAATCTGCATTTGTTTGAAATGATGATGCGTTCAGGGTCAGTCGTACCTTTGATGTCTCTGTGGATCTTCTTCTCAGAGTGAAGGTAGTCGAGTCCCTTCAGGATCTCCTTCAGCATGGTGGCGATCTGAGCCTCGTCGAAGGGCCCCGCCCGCAGCTACACACACACACACACACACACACACACACACACAGACACACACACACAGAGACACAGACACACACACACACACAGACACACACACACAGACACACACACACAGAGACACAGACACACACACACACACACACACACACAGACACAGACACACACAGAGACACACACACACACACACACACACACACACACACACACACACACACAGACACAGACAAAGACACAGACAGAGACACACACACACACACACACACACACACACACAGTGAGTGATGACAGGTATAAATCAGTGGTTGTTGCTGTACGGAGGAACTCAAACACTCCCTGTTCAGTTTCATTCAGGACAAGACTGAACACACAACGTTACATAACTAACACACTAAGGGTTAGGGTTAGATATACTGGAAAACTTTTTACATTAAACTCACATGAAACACACTATTTTCCTAAGCAAACAATACACTCCAGCTTTTTTATTATTTATACATATATATATATATATACATATATATATATATATATATATACATATATATACATATATATATATATATATATATACATATATATATATATATATATATATATATATATAAAATATTATTTATTTTTTTTCAATTTTATGCAGACATTCAAAAACACACACAATAATAAAATAAAATAATAAAATAAAGTATGTGCGGATCACTTCTTTGGGATTTGACTCTCTGCCAGTTAAATCTGAAAGAACACTAAAACGTGTAACATTTCATGAGAGATCTTAAATTTTTTCTCATTTGTCCGAAACAGATCCAAAGATTTTTAAACTCACCAAGTCGAGCGCTGAACCTCCACCCAGATACTCCATGATGATCCATAGTTTACTGCCCTGAAGGAGAGAAACGGACACCAGTTAAAACAGAATAAACTCATTAAGTTAGGCAGTATAGTAGGTAAGTTAGTAAGTAAGTAAGTAAGTAAGTAAATAAGTAAGTAAGTAAATAAGTAAGTAAGTAAATGAGTAAGTAAGTAAGTAAGTAAATAAGTAAGTAAATAAGCGAGTAAGTAAATAAGTAAGTAAGTAAATAAGTAAGTAAGTAAATAAGTAAGTAAGTAAATAAGCGAGTAAGTAAATAAGTAAGTAAGTAAATAAGTAAGTAAGTAAGTAAGTAAGTAAGTAAGTAAATAAGTAAGTAAGTAAATAAGTAAGTAAGTAAATAAGCGAGTAAGTAAATAAGTAAGTAAGTAAATAAGTAAGTAAGTAAGTAAGTAAGTAAGTAAGTAAATAAGCGAGTAAGTAAATAAGTAAATTGCATCTGCTAAATTACATTGTAAAGTAAGTAAGTAAGTAAGCAAGCAAGCAAGCAAGTAAATAAACAAATAAGTAAGTAAGTACACGAGAAACTAAAAAAGGAAGTAAATAAGCGAGTAAGTAAGTAAGCAAGTAAGTAAATAATTACGGAACACTTTGAGGTATGAGCTGTAGTACTAATTGTTTCGTTTACCTTGAGGTATGAGCCGTAGTACTTGTTGTTTTGTTTACCTTGAGGTATGATCCGTAGTACTAATTGTTTTGTTTACCTTGAGGTATGATCCGTAGTACTAATTGTTGAGTTTGATAGAGCAGAGATGTGAACCCTGTGTTATAGGTTTGTTTGTTTGTTTGTTGACAGGTTGTTTACCTTGAGGTATGATCCGTAGTACTTGTTGTTTTGTGTACCTTGAGGTATGATCCGTAGTACTAATTGTTTACCTTGAGGTATGATCCGTAGTACTAATTGTTTACCTTGAGGTATGAGCCGTAGTACTAGTTGTGTACCTTGAGGTATGATCCGTAGTACTTGTTGTTTTGTTTACCTTGAGGTATGATCTATAGTTCTAATTGTTGAGTTTGATAGAGCAGAGATGTGAACCCTGTGTTATAGGTTTGTTTGTTTGTTTGTTGACAGGTTGTGTACCTTGAGGTATGAGCCGTAGCACTAATTGTGTAACTTGAGGTATGATCCGTAGTACTAATTGTGTATCTTGAGGTATGAGCCGTAGTACTAGTTGTGTACCTTGGGGTATGATCCGTAGTACTTGTTGTTGAGTTTGATAGAGCAGAGATGTGAACCCTTTGTTATAGATTTGTTTGTTTGTTTGTTGACAGGTTGTTTACCTTGAGGTATGAGCCGTAGTACTAGTTGTGTACCTTGAGGTATGAGCCGTAGTACTTGTTGTGTACCTTGAGATATGATCCGTAGTACTTGTTGTGTACCTTGAGGTATGATCCATAGTACTAGTTGTGTACCTTGAGGTATGATCCGTAGCACTAATTGTGTACCTTGAGGTATGAGCCGTAGTACTAGTTGTTTACCTTGAGGTATGATCCGTAGTACTAGTTGTGTACCTTGAGGTATGAGCCTAGTACTAGTTGTGTACCTTGAGGTATGAGCGTAGTACTAGTTGTGTACCTTGAGGTATGAGCGTAGTACTAGTTGTGTACCTTGAGGTGTGAGCGTAGTACTAGTTGTGTACCTTGAGGTATGAGCGTAGTACTAGTTGTGTACCTTGAGGTATGAGCCGTAGTACTTGGTGATGTAGGGGCTGTCACACTGGCTGAGGACGGTGATCTCCTGCTGGATGTCTTCTATCTCGTCCTCGGCCTCCTCCAGGTCGATCGTCTTGATGGCGACGACGCTCTGAGTTCTGTTATCGATTCCTTTAAACACCTGCAGGACGACGAGACGAACACAGATATATCAATACAGTAACGACAACCAACCAGGTAACACCATGACATTAAATATGATGAGTTACACACACACACCTCTCCAAAAGATCCTTTTCCAATTCTGTCCAGTTTCGTGAACAACTCCTCCGGATCGATCTGAGTACTCTGAGAACAACAAGAGAGGAGTTTATTTTAACTCAAAATCACATTAATTTACTTCTTTTACAGCCAAAATAACCAGAACAAAGCTTAAAGTTGTGATATTTCTGTCAAAATCACTTCATTCTACATGTCTCCTTTAAAATTCTGCCATAAATAAAGAAAGTAAATAAGTAAGTAAGGAAATAAGTAAGGAAATAAGTAAGTAAATAAGTAAGTAAGTAAATAAGTAAGTAAGTAAGTAAATAAGTAAGTAGGCAAGTAAGGAAATAAGTAAATAAGTAAGTAAATAAGTAAGTAAGTAAATAAATAAATAAGGAAATAAGTAAGGAAATAAGTAAGTAAATAAGTAAGTAAGTAAATAAGTAAGTAAGTAAATAAGTAAGGAAATAAGTGAGTAAGGAAATAAGTAAGTGAGTAAGTAAATAAGTAAGTAAGGAAATAAGTAAGTAAATAAGTAAGAAAATAAATAAGTAAATAAATAAGTAAGTAAGTAAATACGTAAGTAAATAAGTGAGTAAGTAAATAAGTGAGTAAGTAAGAAAATAAGTAAGTAAGTAAATAAATAAGTAAGTAAGTTAATAAGTAAGTAAGTAAGGAAATAAACAGCCAAAATAACCAAAACAAAGCTTAAAGTTGTGACATGTCTGTCAAAATCACGTCATTCTACATGTATCCTTTAAAATTCTGCCACAAATAAAGTAAGGAAACATGTAAGTAAGTAAATAAGTGAGTAAATAATGCATTTGTAATAACCACAGCCTGTTAAAAACACCCAGAAGCCTGCCTGCAATTTTGAAGAAAAAGTTTTCCTTAAAAAATTGCCAAAAATCAACAGTTTTGTCATGGAAAGAAAGTAAAAAACTGGTGCTATCGTTAGGGTTTGAACTTTCCAACAGTCCTTGAACGGATCATAGATTACAAACGTTTTTGTTACAAAAAGTCACCAAAACGAAGATTAAAACTGTGATATTTCTGTCAGAATCTCTTTATTCTCAATGTGTCATTTAAAATAACCAGATCCTGTTAAAAACAAATATTCACTGAGAATCTGTTTACACAGAGCAGAGAGGAGAGGACAGGAGAGGCTGTTTACACAGAGCAGAGAGGAGAGGACAAGAGAGGCTGTTTACACAGAGCAGAGAGGAGAGGACAGGAGAGGCTGTTTACACAGAGCAGAGAGGAGAGGACAAGAGAGGCTGTTTACACAGAGCAGAGAGGAGAGGACAGGAGAGGCTGTTTACACAGAGCAGAGAGGAGAGGACAGGAGAGGCTGTTTACACAGAGCAGAGAGGAGAGGACAGGAGAGGCTGTTTACACAGAGCAGAGAGGAGAGGACAGGAGAGGCTGTTTACACAGAGCTGAGAGGAGAGGACAGGAGAGGCTGTTTACACAGAGCAGAGAGGAGAGGAGAGGAGAGGCTGTTTACACAGAGCAGAGAGGAGAGGACAGGAGAGGCTGTTTACACAGAGCTGAGAGGAGAGGACAGGAGAGGCTGTTTACACAGAGCTGAGAGGAGAGGAGAGGAGAGGCTGTTTACACAGAGCAGAGAGGAGAGGACAGGAGAGGCTGTTTACACAGAGCTGAGAGGAGAGGAGAGGAGAGGCTGTTTACACAGAGCAGAGAGGAGAGGACAGGAGAGGCTGTTTACACAGAGCTGAGAGGAGAGGACAGGAGAGGCTGTTTACACAGAGCTGAGAGGAGAGGACAGGAGAGGCTGTTTACACAGAGCAGAGAGGAGAGGACAGGAGAGGCTGTTTACACAGAGCAGAGAGGAGAGGACAGGAGAGGCTGTTTACACAGAGCAGAGAGGAGAGGACAAGAGAGGTTGGAAACATGACAATACTTCAATATGAACAATATGTGGATAAAACTGTTTATGATCATTTTACGTAGTTTTTACAAATTTTTGGGGTAATTTTGTGTCATTTTAGTCATTTCTCATTTTTTTAATCAAATTTTGCATCACATTTTGGTATTTTTTTGTCTAATGTGTTTTCTTTGGTAATTCTGTGTCATTTCAGTACTTTTTTGTCTTTTTTTTTGGTAAATTTGTGGTGGTTTTTTCTTCAATACGTAGTATATGTGGAGCCAACTTTTTTTTTTTTTTCCACAACATTCGTGACAATTGAGGGTATGTACAAAAACATTCATACATAAATTCTGTTTGATTACAATTTTTAATTTTCTTGTTTTCTGTCATTCTCACTGTTTTTCTGCACAAAGACAAAAAGTTTTCTTGCATGCAAAGTATGACAAAGGTTTTTTTCGTCACTTTCCCACAGACTTCAAATCTTATTTCCACACACACACACACACACACACACACACACACACACACACACACACAAACCCCATAAAAACACAGAAGGAAGCCAGCATGACAGTTAAAGATAACAGGAACTGAACACACACAGCTGCCTGACCACACACACACACAACACACACACACACACACACACACACACACTCCATACTTATCTCTGAGGCTTTCCACTGACCTATATTCGTTCCTAAAAGCTGCGTTCGTTCGTTCGTTCGTTCGTTCGTTCGTTCGTTCGTTCGTTCGTTCGTTCGTTCGTTCGTTCGCTAGAACTCAGGCGGTTTACAGGAAGAAACGACTCAGTTCATAAATGTGAATTTCACTGTCGATTGAATCGTTTCCGGCTTTAAAAAAACGTCGACTTTAAACCCCACAGACGATCTTTTTTTAGACTGGTTGTTTCAGAGGGTTCTTCCTCTGGGGAGCATGCATGTGCAGGTTGGCTTCTTGTGCATGAGGAGAAAGTTTTAAACCCCTTAAAATAAAGAACTGGGGTTGGGGGGCAGTGGATTTTTAGCGGGGAGATAGCAGGTCTAACATCATGGAATAAAGTATTAGAGCACCTTGTTTTCTTCAATTTCTTGTTCATTTCAATGTCTGGTTCAACTAAAGGAACAAATATAACGACAACAACAACAAAATATCTGGTAAGAGTTTAATTTAAGAGCTGATATCTAGACATTTAACATGGTTTTATTGATCATGATTTTGGTTATTAATTAAAAAAAAACATGTTAAATGTCTAGATACCAGCTCTTAAATTGAGCTTTCCAGTCAGAACCGATTTATGACTGTTTAGGGATCCTAGTATGCAGAAATATAGAAATATTCAGATACAATTATCGGCCAAAACACATTTAATGCATGAGAAAAACTGTGTGGTTTCTGCATGAAACAGGCATGTCTATAAAGACTTCTGGGTAGCCGTAGAACCCATTTTCATTTAGATATCTTAAGGTTAGGGATGGGTACCGAATTCGGTACTTTTATAGGTACCGACCGAATTCCGTCGGTACTACCGAGTACCGATTCATGTAAAATCAAACGGTACCATGTTTCGGTAACTAAACGGCGTTAACTTTAAACTGATCATTGATTTCAACCCATTTTCATTTAACGTCTTTGATTAACAAGCGTGCTGACGATCGCACTATTTTTTTATTTTTTATTTACCTCCTCGTCTGGTCCTGTCTGCTCACCGCGGCCACTAGCTGCTGCCCTCTTCCAGCCCGGCGCAGAGACGAACAGCCGGCTCTCGGCCTGCTAGCCGCCAGCTGCTATCTCTCCAGTGTCTCTACCCGGGCTTGGCCTTCGTCTGCCTCCAGATTAGACCTTCCTTACTCCGTTTGCTCTCTCCATTCTTCTGTAGACCAGTCATTAGCAGCTAGCAGCTAGCTGCTGCATCTCCGGTCCTCTGCTAAAACTCCGATCTTCAACTCAGGAATATTACCTGCCACTTTACTCCAAACTGCCTCGCTTAAATTAAATCCCTCAGACTCCTGCGTCATCCTCGATATGTGCACAGAGCAGCCGACTCAACTTTGTTTATTCCATCATGCATCATTGCATCACGCCAACAATACTGTCTGACCGATACGACGTCATCACAACAAATCACACGTGCACTTGCAACCTTTTTTTTTTTTTTTTCTCCTCCGTGCACTTGCAACCTGAGAGCTCCTCTGCATTCTTTGATAACACTGCAACCTTCATGTTACAAAATACACGTTCACTCAACAATAAAGCACTGCTCATCCTGGATTTTATATTGTTTTGATATATTTTTTAAAGTTTATATTTTGAGAAATAAATATGTTGAATTGAAAAAAATAGATTTTCTTATTAAACAAATTAACATTTATTACCACATAAACAAGCGCAAAAGTACCGAAAATTGGTACCGTTGAGTACCGGTACCGATTCCCAGGTACCGGGTATCGGTACCGTATCGGTTCACATGTGAAAGGTACCCATCCCTACTTGAGGTCAGAGGTCAAAAGACTCCACATGAAGAAAATTTACTTCACTAAATATAAAAGAGTCTCAGCTTTACACTCAGACCTGATTTATGCAGCTCTCAGACTGTTTAGGGACCCCAGGATGCACAAAGACCCACACAACAGGCCAAAATAACACATTTACTGTGTAAATGTCAAGCAATTCTATGAAAGTGAACCTTTATTAATGCTATGTTGAATTATTTGGGGTCAAAAAGGAGCCGAGGACCACAGGAAGATTAATATAATAATAATAATAATAATAATAATAATAATAATAATAATATGGAAAAGACTACTGCTACTAAAGACTACTACTGCACGTGTGTGTGTGTTTTTGTCAGAGTGTGTGTGTGTGTGTGTGTGTGTGTGTTTGTCTGAGTGTGTGTGTGAGTGTGTGCCTGTGTGTGCCTGTTTGTGTGCCTGTGTGCGTGTGTGTGTGTGTCTATGACTCTTTGTGCCTGTGTGTGTACCTGTGAGTGTGTGTTTGTCTGTGTGTGTGTGTGTGTAACTATATGTTTTTGAACCCTAAATGTCCTAAAACCAGTCTGATATCATCATTGGGTCCTTTCTGACCCCTGAGGACCATGACGGGACTAACAAGGGTTAAAAACACAGACACACACACACACACACACACACACGCACACACACGCGCACACACGCGCACACACACACACAGGTCTGGTTTCTCAGCTCCTTGTCGCTGTAAGCCGTCGAGACAGTTCCAAGTGTTGCCATCATCGACGCCTCAACAAGCACTTGTTATGCAACACACACACACATGCACACACACACACACACGCACACACACACACGCACACACACACACGCACACACACACACGCACACACACACACACACACACACACACACACACACACACACACACACACACACACACACACACACACACACACACATACCACACTATGACACACGCTCACATTTTCTTGTTAAACTCTAAAAGAGTTTGTTTGGAAGAACATTTAATAAACACACCCACAGAAGTATGATACTCTGATTCTGCTGCAGTTTCCGCTCTCTGAACTAAAAAAAGGAACAGGCACACACACACACACACACACACACACACAGACACACACACACACACACACACACACACACTGTGCCCACAACGTTGCCACACCCTGTCAGCATACGGCGGTTAGCGTCTAATGATACTTTTAGCTCAGCAGCAGCAGCAGATAGAGAGACGTGAACGCTCAGAGAGAATAGAGTCATAAAATAAAACACAATAACTCTGAACACAATAATATGAAAGATGAAAGCTCACGACATAAACACAGCATCATAAACAGAACCATCTGTAACACACTGAGACGTTTGACTGGAAAAATAAGAGGAAATTCACTTTTAAAAAGCTGCTAAATGTCTTTTTAGGTTTACAAAAATGTAGCCGAGATGAAAAAGTTTCAAGATTGAAGCAGCAGCAGAAATTAAAGGGGTTTTAGGGGAAAAAATGGAAAAATAAAGAATGAATTTAGGGGCAAAAATTGCAGAAAAATAAACTTTTACTACTAAAATCTCCTAATAATACATCAAGCTAGAGCTGCAACAGAAAGGTGACTGATTGATTCATTGATTGATGGAAAATATTGAGAAAATAAAAATGTTTTGGTCTTAAAAACGTTTAAAAAAATGTATCTTTCCATCCTTGATCCCAACGTGAAACTACTAATAATTGCTAAATCATTTGATTTTAATTGGAGTAATGATTTATTAATCAACTGACGAAGCTGTCACATTATGCTGTGGGAATTTATAAATAATCCCAGTATTTTCTGATATTTTATAGACTAAAAGATTAGATTTTGATTGAGGAATAAAATAAATAATTATAATTATAATATATAAAAATAATTTAAATTATACATTTGCAATAAAAGAACTTTAAAAAGAAATCTAATGTAATCAACAACAAAAACAATCTTTAGATGAAGCAGTAATCATGATTAAAAAAGGAAAAAATGCTCAAAAATGTTAAAATAAAATATAAATAATACATAAAATATAAATATATAAATATTTAAAATATAAATAATAAAATATAGAAATATAGAATTAATATAAATATTATACATATATATATTATATATATTTTTTTATTTTTTTTATTATTTTTTTATATAGAAATATTTTGAACATAAATAATAAATAAAAATGTGAATATATAAATATCTAAAATATATAAATATATTTTTAAAATATATAAATATTTAAAATATAAATAATGAATACAAATTTAATCAGACCTCTATGGAGTTAGATTTGGGCCAAAATGTTCAAACAACACTTACTTCTTCAAATTCAAACAAAAAAATATTAATCAAAATATCAAATACAAAATTTAATTTTGAAAAATAAAGTCAAAGACAAAATTCAAAACTTGCAATCAAATTATTTGTGTAATTGCAAAAATAAATCTGTCTTTAAGTCCTTGAATAACTGTTTGTTTGTTTGTTTCTTTGCAGCTGGTTTTGTGTTTGTCTTTGTGTTTGCAGACGTTTTGCTTGCGGTTCTGACAGAAATGTCCCGTGTGGGCGGGTTCCTCTGGGTGCATTCCTATTGGCTAACGTGTTTTGACTGACAGCTGAGCTGCAACTGCCCCAGAAACCTTTAGATCCAACTCCTAGAAGTGTCAGTGTTCACGTGTTTACTGTCTGGACCTTTTGTTGTTTTGTTGTGTTGATGCAACAATAAGACTGGGCTCTACTAGTGTGGAAGGTTAGCTTAAAACGTTTAGCATAGCATGCTAATGGGCCATTCAAAGACTTAAAGACAGTTTAAAATCATGTGATTGCATGTTTTGATTGTGTCTGTGTGTGTTTCGGTCTTGCAGGTGAAGTTGAACTGCATGTTTCATGTTTCAACTGCAGCCAATAAGGAAGTTCACTAATCGGCTGTTAAGATATAAATTATGATGTAATAATGTGATAAGTGAAGACGGGGTTTCCCCCACACGACTCTAGACTCTCTCACCCTGACAGCATTTAGAAATAAGATTTATTCTTTAAGTCCTGCAGCTCTGAAGAATCACAACAATCATAGAATGACAGAAATAAAATAAAAATGAAAATGAGAAATTGTAATCCCACAATTGTCACGAAGGTTGTAAAAAAAATAAAAAATAAAAGTTTGCTCCACATAAACTACATATTGAAGAAAAAGCAACCACAAAATTACCAAAAGACAAAAAATTACTAAAAATGCCACAAAATTACTAAAATAAGACACAAAATGACTAAAAATGCCAAATAATTTCTAAAAAAAGACAAAATTACTAAAAAAAAAGACACACAATTACTAAAAAAGACACAAGATTACTAAAGAAAACACAAAATTAGAAAAAAAATAACCAAAATTAGATGCAAAATTTGATTTAAAATATGACTAAAATGACACAAAATGACCAAAAAGAAGCATAAAATGATCAAACATTTTTCTCCACGCAGAAGAAAAAAGCTGAATTTCTTTCAGAATTTATTTTATAATTACTGGAAGAAAGAATCTCCTTTTATTAGCAAAAATCTTGTTTGCTCCAAATATTATACATATTGAACTATTTACATATTTACACTCTCTCTTGTCCTCTCCTCTCGGCTCTGTGTAAACAGCACTTTCATTTTCACTGATTTTTCATCACGTGACCGTTTGTCTCAGCAGAATCAATCGTGGCTTCACAGTTGCACCAAGAAATGCAGAATTTAATGTTTTTAATAGGACATTTTTAGTGCAAAAGGTTTATTTTTGGCCAATTTTTAAATGAGACATGTAGAATAAAGTGATTTTGAGGAAACAATGTGAGACTTTAGAAAGACATAAAGGCTCAGTTGATTTGGTGTTGATTTGATGTAAATAAAGTCTCAAAGATTGTGTGAAAATGAAACTTTCTGAAGCCAAACACTGTTTCACCTCCATTGAATCAGAGGAACATGAGACTCCTGCTGACCTTTGACCTTTCTGTCTCAGCGTGGAGAACAAACAGGAGAAAGAAGTTAAACATTCAACTGTGGCTCAATCATTAGACGCTGCAGAGAATCAGCAGACAAACTGGATTCTGCATCTTTCACAGTCAAAACAACAAAAGAACCGTTGAAGCGGTTAATGTTTGACTGCAGCTCAAACAATCTTTAAAAGCTCTGCTGGACACGCAGTCTGGGAATTTTAATTTCATCTTATCAGTTACTGAAGGAGAATTACACAAACAAAACACACTTCACAGGTTTAATAAAGGTGTTAATGTTTAACTGAAGCCACAATGTCAAGAGAGATTCTCATTCTGACGAGTCCTGTTACTGTAAATCTGCCCCAAAGTATCAATTATCTGCCACAGAGAGGAGGAATGAGGCAGAAACGTGTTGGAAGCAGCTGGAAAACAGACAGAAACATCCAAAGAATCCATTCTACAAGTTTATGACTTTTTCCTTTCACCACAGTCAGACTGCAGCTTCATTAAAGCAACAGTTCACCCAAAAACTAGACTGACTGCTAGGGCTGCACCATAGTGGCCAATATGATGATCACGATCATATTGATCAATATTGTAATCAGGATTATTAATCATTATTATTCATCATGTTAGGGAAAACAAGTATTTTTATTGCACTACTTTTAAACGAACAACAGGAACAGTTTTTAGTGTCTGGTGCTTGTTGTAAACAAACAGAGATCGCTAAGCTAACACCTCCTGCAGCAGCAGCACATACACACTGTACTGCTACAGAGCTAACTGTTAGCCTGTTAGCACATACACACTGTACTGCTACAGAGCTAACTGTTAGCCTGTTAGCACATAAACACTGTACTGCTACAGAGCTAACTGTTAGCCTGCTAGCACATACACACTGTACTGCTACAGAGCTAACTGTTAGCCTGTTAGCACATACACACTGTACTGCTACAGAGCTAACTGTTAGCCTGTTAGCACATAAACACTGTACTGCTACAGAGCTAACTGTTAGCCTGTTAGCACATACACACTGTACTGCTACAGAGCTAACTGTTAGCCTGTTAGCACATACACACTGTACTGCTACAGAGCTAACTGTTAGCCTGTTAGCACATACACACTGTACTGCTACAGAGCTAACTGTTAGCCTGTTAGCACATACACACTGTACTGCTACAGAGCTAACTGTTAGCCTGTTAGCACATAAACACTGTACTGCTACAGAGCTAACTGTTAGCCTGTTAGCACATACACACTGTACTGCTACAGAGCTAACTGTTAGCTTGTTAGCACATACACACTGTACTGCTACAGAGCTAACTGTTAACCTGTTAGCACATACACACTGTACTGCTACAGAGCTAACTGTTAACCTGTTAGCACATACACACTGTACTGCTACAGAGCTAACTGTTAGCACATACACACTGTACTGCTACAGAGCTAACTGTTAGCCTGTTAGCACAAACACACTGTACTTACAGAGCTAACTGTTAGCCTGTTAGCACAAACACACTGTACTGCTACAGAGCTAACTGTTAGCCTGTTAGCACATACACACTCTACTGCTACAGAGCTAACTGTTAGCCTGTTAGCACATTACACACTGTACTGCTACAGAGCTAACTGTTAGCCTGTTAGCAATTTGCTGACTGGACACAAAGGGGTAAACATCCCCTCTGGCTGTGTAGCTGTGAGAGACTGCTGCGGGAGGACTGTGCCGCTTCGACTCGTTCTTACTCTTCTTAACGAGCCTCCGGCCCCGCGGCTCATTAAAAAGAGCTCCGGCCCCCGAGGTGAAGAGTAAGAACAAGTCTCCAATAACACCAGAAAAAGCCTCTGGATTCGTCTCCAGTCACTTTCTTGAAAAATAGTTAATAATTAGATTAATTGTGAAGCCCGACTAACTGCATACAGTTCTTACCTCCCGAAGCTCTATATTTGTTATTTAACCTTTATTTATGCAGGTTATCTCATTGAGACGTTGAGATTTAAAGCTTTTGTTCCATCTACAAGCAAAGTCTCAGCAAAGTATCATTCTCCTTTGTTTATAGTCTCTCACAGTCAACTCTCCAAAGAGACATTACAGCACATTCTATATCACTGAGGCTGAGTTTACATGCAAACAGGAGATGTAAATAGAGAGACGCAGTGACACACACACACACACACACACGAACACAGACACACACACCTGAGTTTAACAGCTACAGGTTTGAATGGAGATAAAGGAAACGCTGGTGATAAGAGACAGAGTTTTTAGAGCTTTAGAGGTCAGAGAAACATGCAAACATTCAGCTTCATCCAGGAAAAAAACTGGAGAGAGAGAGAGAGAGAGAGAGAGAGAGAGAGAGAGAGAGAGAGAGAGAGAGAGAGGGAGGAGAGGAGAGAGACAGAGAGAGAGAGAGGAGAGAGAGAGAGAGAGAGAGGAGAGGGAGAGAGGGAGAGAGACAGAGAGAGAGAGAGAGGGGAGAGAGAGAGAGAGAGAGGAGAGGAGAGAGGAGAGAGGGAGGGAGAGAGAGAGAGAGAGAGAGAGAGGGGAGAGAGGGAGAGAGACAGAGAGAGAGAGAGGGAGAGAGAGGGAGAGAGAGAGAGAGAGAGAGAGAGAGAGGGAGAGAGGGAGAGAGACAGAGAGAGAGAGGGAGAGAGGGAGAGAGGGAGAGAGACAGAGAGAGAGAGAGGGAGAGAAGGGGAGAGAGGGAGGGAGAGAGAGAGAGAGAGAGAGAGAGAGAGAGGGAGAGAGATCCCATGTTTTTTACTAACAAGTGGAGTCCAAGTATCCAAACAAAAAAAGCATGTGTGTGTGTGTGTGTGTGTGTGTGTGTGTGTGTGTGCATTAAGAGGTCAAAGGTCACAGCTGCTGGAGCAGGAAGTATAAACAGCGTTCTCCAGAAATGACCTTAGCAGAGCTGCATCATGTGAAGATCTCACCACTCTTTAAACGTTTCCTGTTTCATTTAAAGGGAACGAGACGCTGCAGCAGGACAACCAGTTACTGGTCGTCACGGTTACATTAAATTACATTAAAGTTAGAGTAACAAGTTTAAAAAAGAACTAGAAACAGGGAAACAGCTAGTCTGACTCCATCTTTGTCTAATGGATGGATCTGCATTTTTAAAGATCACCTACTTTATTTATTTATTTATTTATTTATTGGATCTCCATTAGCACCAGCACATTAGCATAGCGATTCTTCCTGGAGTCCAAACATTAAATCAAATTGTCTACTCTCCGAGATCATCAACAAAAACAACAACAACAACCGTCAATACAGTCACAACACATATGCAATCACAAACGCTAACGAACATGAACCACAAGACACGACGCAACACTTGTACGGTAAAATCAAGAGTCCATACACAACATACAAACACCAGCATAACATGCTAACAGATACAGAAACATAAATAAAAGATAAATAAAGGAAAAGAAAAAGAAAAAGCGTCTCACAGGAACATTGTTTATGCAGAGACCCTTGTGGAGCTGAACAGTTTATCTACTGCAGCTGCAACATTAAAAGAAACTGTTTAAGCAAAAATGTCTATAAATAATACGTCTCCTTGGAAACTACTAGTAGGATGTAAAGTGGAAGGAGTTCCTCCATTAATACTAGTATATATATATAGATATATAGATATATATATATAAATTATTACTATTACTATAACACGTTATAGAGTGAAGCAGGTCTGTCACCCACACGTTTTCACGCTGTGGTTTACAAAAACCCTCCAGAAAACCACATTATGACACGTAGACCTGAATCTGAGTCTGAATGCTCCAGGTCTCTAGTCTGAATGCTCCAGGTCTCTAGTCTGGATGCTCCAGGTCTCTAGCCTGGATGCTCCAGGTCTCTAGTCTGGATGCTCCAGGTCTCTAGTCTGAATGCTCCAGGTCTCTAGTCTGGATGCTCCAGGTCTCTAGTCTGAATGCTCCAGGTCTCTAGTCTGGATGCTCCAGGTCTCTAGTCTGGATGCTCCAGGTCTCTAGTCTGGATGCTCCAGGTCTCTAGTCTGGATGCTCCAGGTCTCTAGTCTGAATGCTCCAGGACCCCAGGATGCACAAAGACTCACACACAAGAGGACACAACAACACATTTACTCCCTTTCTCCTATAACGTTATTGTGGTTGGTACCAATGAATCAGAGGACCCAGAATGGCGCCCTGCGGAACTCCGCATGTAATTTTTGCTCGCTATCTTCATGAGAAAACCTGCATGGTTTCTACCCCAAACTACATTTGATTTGCATAAAGTGGGCATGTCTATAGAGGGGACTTTTGGGTACAAATAGAACCTATTTGTATTCAGATGTCTTGAGATCAGAGGTCAAGAGTCTCAGCTTTCCAGTCAGACCCCATTTATGCAGCTCTCAGACTGTTTAGGGACCCCAGGATGCACAAAGACCAACACAGGAGGACCCAACAACACATTTATTGCAGGAGAAAAGATGTGCTGTTTCCTCCCCAAACCACCCAACTGCTTCAAAAAGGGCCATGTCAGTTTTTCACTTGCTAGATTGTAGCTTAATTTGATTGTTTTTTATATAATATGTAGTATCTTCTCTGCAGCCTTAGAATTGAAAGTTAAAATAGCGTCTAGGTTGACTAAGATCATCACATGAATAAAACTGGGCTCATTGAATCAACAAGAGTCTCATCTTTACAGTGATACCAGATTTATGCAGCTCTCAAACTGTTGAGGGACCCCAGGATAAAGAAATATAACAGGCCACACTAACCAAAACTGCATGTTATCAGCATAAAGTAGGCGTGTCTGTAAAGAGGAGACTTGTGGAGAACCATAGAAACAGATTTTATTCAGATATCTTGAGGTCAGAGGTCAAGAGAACCCTTTGAAAATGGCCGTGGCTATGAAATGGTTTTCATCAATGAATTCTATATTTCTAGTTTCATATGTTACCAGTATTTTTCACCGACAGATTACTATGTATTGGTTTTTATACAAACAAGTACAAACAGTGAATTACAGTAAAGTAACTTTATCTCCCGAGAAACAAACGAGCTTCCTGGTAAATAAAAGTTGAGGTTTTTGTTACATTCAGCAGCTAACGATTCTTTCCCAACAATTATTTTTCTTCATTTAAATTGATTAATTATTTGGTTGGACCTTTATAATTTCATAAAGCCTAAAAATACTTTTCTTTTGTCTGATCAACAGCCTAAAACACCAAATTATTGATTTTCTATCACATGCCTGGGCTTCAAGATATCCATTTTTGTCAGATGATATATTGTCCCAGAAATAATTTCTACAAACTCCATTATAAGACAAAATGTATGCCACTGGTAAAATGATAATAAAAATGCAACTACAACCTCTCAAAGAGAAATGGACTTCTTCTTCTTAGGAGTAATCAGACATTGGAATTTGGAAATAAATAAAATAAAATATTGCAAAATAAAACAAACCCACACGACAAAAACAAAATAAAATAAATGCTCAGGCTCCGTTTACAAAAATTGCAATAAATTAAATATTACAAATATTAAGAATTAAGAATCCTGCTTTTTTATGGCATCATGTTGGCTTAAATGTTGGTGATGTAAAAAAAAAACAAACCTAAATGTAAGTGTCTACATGGGCAACATTGAGAATTTCTCGATATTGTAATTATTGTGACAGGCCGACATACACTGTAAAAAATGTTTGTGAAAATTACAGAAAACTGTCAAATTACATCAGAAATAGGTCGTAAAATTAAAAATTGTATATCACCGTAGTAGACACTTTTAATTACCTTAAATCAATGAATAGCACAAAACTTTAACTTTTTTTTGTCATAAGCTGGAAGAAACACACAGTTTTGCTGTAAAAATGTAAAATTTTCATGCAAAATTTATGGAGGAATATCATGATGTGTGAATGAATGATACAATTACCCTAAAAATGACGGGAATATTTAGTCTAAATGACAACATTTTTGCTGATATTTACATTTAAATCTACAGTAGAAAACCCACTCATTGTCATTTTAACGCTGAAGTTCTGACAACCACAACTGACGGTATTTTACCGTAAATTAAACAGATTCTTTTTTACAGTGTATGGAGCTTTGGGAGGTAATAACTGTATGTAGTTAGTCTAGTTTTTGGATGAATTGTTGCTTTAATGAAGCTGCAGTCTGACTGTGGTGAAAGGAAAGAGTCATAAACTTGTAAAATAGATTCTTTGGATGTTTTTGCCATTATTTTTTACAGTGTATGACAAAGAAGCAGCAGATAATCACAGTAAACTAGGGTACGTTTGGTCGTCTTTCTTGAAAAATTAAATAGAAAGTTGCGGTTTGTGTTGATTTTCATCAGTAGAACTCAGCACTGAGTCATCTAGTCAGTTTCTGACATGATTTAATCATGCGACGACACTTTTCTGTGGATGGAAATTTCTTTGAAAGCAAACATGACGACTGATGGAGACTGAAACTTTCATGACTCTGATCTCAATCTGTTGACGCGTTAGTGAAGCTGGTCCAGTACAGGAGCGTCTGACGTTCACAAGCTCAGCTGATGGAAAATGTGAACGTAAACAAACCCAAAACAAGATGACAGGAGAGTAAAAAGACTGTGATTCAGCCCGCAGAAAGACTGACTCACCGACTGAAGACTAAACTTCACTGCTGCTCGTTTCTCACCAGAGAAAAACACACGAGACAAGTGAAGCTCTTTCATGTTCCAGTCTGCTGCAGCCTGTCATTACAAGGTGGTCTATCCTGTAAACATGACAGAGAGCAGCAGAAGAAGAAGAGGACACTCCCCGTGTTTGATCACACCTGCAGCTCTATACCTACAGCTCTCTACCTGCAGCTCTATACCTACAGCTCTCTACCTGCAGCGCTATACCTGCAGCTCTATACCTGCAGCTCTCTACCTGCAGCTATATACCTGGGTGGTTGACGTGACGCTCAATTTTTGTGTTCCCAGTGACAAATATTACTAAAATTTGATAATATTTCATTAAAATTAATGTTTTAATATGCAGTTCATTCTTCTACATCTAATCCATCTGCAAACAATGAGTATCGTTCTTCAACTATGCAAATATTCTGTTTTGAACATGACATTTGTCCACCGGTGCAACTGTACTAGGTAGCATTACTTATATTAAAACAACTGTAATTTAATGAAAAATTAATCTAAATACATTAAAATACTTGAATGCCTGTCATACGAGTGTTTACTTAATGAATCTAGAGGATATAAGTGTTAAGGTCCCTATGTAGAGTTATTATGACACATTACATTTTGTCCGCAAAACTGGTGTCCTCCTGGAGCAACGGCATTATGTAGATATAAAACAGGCATTAATGTGACCACCCCATTACTGAGAGGGGTCCTTCCAGAATCAGGAAGGACAGAAGACATCTCTGGAGCAGGTGGACTGCACACAAGATCAGTTCTGTCTCAAATATTTTCATAATATTACTATTTCCGTGCAGTGTTGGAACTGGTCGTCTTAAGGTAGTCCTTTGGTACAACGCAGTTTAAGTACTGATCTGATTATTTTTATCAATTTACGTTGATTGATAATTGAAAATAATGTAAACCTTAACACTGTTACTCAGGATGAAGAATGTCTCTCATATAGCTAGGCCGCAAACTAGCATTGATTTCGAAAATGTCCACTGGTGAAACGCACTGTCCTATAGTACAACATGAAGTCAGTTTCACTTATTTTTTTCCTTTACTCCTATCATAATGAAAATTAACATAGTGAAAGCAAACATGTAAACAAACATTTTTTGTATTACAAGTTTTATTGAAAAATTAGTTTAAATATGCAAAAGAGATATAATCCGAGTCTAAAAAATGAATGGAGGTTAATGGACGGCCGCATTTGGATGGCCCGTCCTACCTGGCTGACGGGAGCTTCTCTGTCCTGCTTGGGGATTTCTTCTCCTCTGTTGCCCCCCTCACCTGTGGGGTCCCTCAGGGCTCTATACTAGGTCCCATCCTCTTCCTATTATATATTTTACCCCTAGGGGACATCCTAGTCAAACATAACATCTCCTTCCACTGCTTTGCAGAAGATGTCCAGCTATATCTGCCTCTTAATGTTGATGGGCAGGCTGCACTCCAGCCATTGCTTGATTGTCTGGCTGACATCAGATCATGGATGGGTGCAAACTTCCTCAACCTTAACGAGAGCAACTTTTAATGACTAATTTAAGTAGCTTTTTTGCATTTTCTCTTAACCTCAGAATTTGAGGACAACACAACTCAAACCTTCCTTCCCTGTTTTGTTAAAGCTAGTTTGATTTCCATGTTGAAAGTGAGAGGCTGAGATGACCACCAAGGAAAGGTCTAGGAAGTTAGGGAGAGGCTGAATGAAGATCCTGAGAGGAACGGGATCTTGCAGCTATAAGAATGAAATGAAGATTCCTTGGGTTTTATACCAATTATAATGAACGTAACCCAGGCATTTGGGTGAAGTCTCTATGTGTACATCTTATAGTATATAAATAACATAATTCTGAATTTTTTTGGGGTATGTTTGATGTGGAAATATAATTGGGACAAACTAATATGCCTTTGGCTTATCTATCTTATCTGTCCAACATTCTCTGAATTAAATAATGACATTCTTTATTGTGTTGCACCGGTGGACACATTTTAGGACTACCACACCAAAAAGTGAATAATATGTGAAGAATTAGAAATGGACATATTCAGTTTTGAATTATTCACATATAAGGGAATATAATTATATATCATTTGACATATACTTTTGAATTATTATTTTTTTCACTTTGAATTTGAGTTCACGTCAACCACCCACCTGCAACTCTCTACCTGCAGCTCTATACCTACAGCTCTCTACCTGCAGCGCTATACCTGCAGCTCTATACCTGCAGCTCTCTACCTGCAGCTCTCTACCTGCAGCTCTATACCTACAGCTCTATACCTGCAGCCCTATACCTGCAGCTCTCTACCTGCAGCTCTCTACCTGCAGCTCTCTACCTGCAGCTCTATACCTACAGCTCTATACCTACAGCTCTATACCTACAGCTCTCTACCTGCAGCTCTATACCTGCAACTCTATACCTGCAGCTCTCTACCTGCAGCTCTATACCTACAGCTCTCTACCTGCAGCTCTAGACCTGCAGCTCTAGACCTGCAGCTCTAGACCTGCAACTCTATACCTGCAGCTCTCTACCTGCAGCTCTATACCTACAGCTCTCTACCTGCAGCTCTATACCTACAGCTCTCTACCTGCAGCTCTATACCTGCAACTCTATACCTGCAGCTCTCTACCTGCAGCTCTATACCTACAGCTCTCTACCTGCAGCGCTATACCTGCAGCTCTAGACCTGCAGCTCTAGACCTGCAGCTCTAGACCTGCAACTCTATACCTGCAGCTCTATATACCTGCAGCTCTATATACCTGCAGCTCTATACCTGCAGCTCTCTACCTGCAGCTCTCTACCTACAGCTCTATACCTACAGCTCTCTACCTACAGCTCTATACCTGCAGCTCTATACCTGCAGCTCTCTACCTGCAGCTCTCTACCTGCAGCTCTATACCTACAGCTCTCTACCTGCAGCTCTCTACCTGCAGCTCTATACCTACAGCTCTCTACCTGCAGCTCTCTACCTGCAGCTCTATACCTGCAGCTCTATACCTCTAGACAGTAAGTTACTCTCTCTTCCGTTTTCTCTTCTTTAAAAAAGGTCAGAGGTCAACTAGAAATCAGCTTCACTCAGCTCAGACATTGCCAAAAATCCAACATTGTACAATCAATTGGAACTTGATTAAAACAATCGATACCTCATTTCAGTACTCGAGAGTAAATCTGGATGGAAATTGTTTGTTTTT
Source organism: Centropristis striata (assembly GCF_030273125.1). Classification (NCBI taxonomy): domain Eukaryota; kingdom Metazoa; phylum Chordata; class Actinopteri; order Perciformes; family Serranidae; genus Centropristis; species Centropristis striata. The sequence goes on along the minus strand of NC_081533.1, from coordinate 586,456 downwards.
TTACAGCATATTAGCCGAATAATTGATGAAAAACTTACTAAGAGTTCCTTTCCATGTTCGTAAAGGTACCATTGGGTACTGGCACCGAATTCCAGGTAAACAGTAAACAGTACCCAATATGAGCCGCAAGTTAGAAACAATTAGACAAAAACCAACATTGTACAATCAATCGGTAGCTCATTTTGGTACCCAGGAGCAAATCTGGATGAAAACTGTTATTTTTTCAGCACATTAGCTGAATGATTGATGAAAAACTATTCTAAGAGTTCCCTTCCATGTTTGAAAAAAAGGTACCATTGGGAACTGGTACCGAATTCCAGGTAAACAGTCCTGAACCGCCAATGTTATTTGGAAAAAAGTCAAAAATCCAACATCCAGCACCGCTCGCTGTTGGCTGCAGGTCATATCAGCTGATAACAACTGATAATACTTCAGTGAATGACTTCATAACTGGCCACAATGCAACCAGTCTGCTCCCTGAGAGCTGCTAGAAGCATCAATCTGGGACACCATAAATGCAACAAAATAAAAAGTATTATCTTAATAGTTTAGAAGCAGAAGTTCAGCCTCCAGTATAAAGGTGATTGGTATCGGCTGGTACCCAATATTACAAAAAGACTACTTCTGGCATCAAGAGACCAAAAACCCTGAACCTGAATGGTTTAATATCAACAACAGAGACAAGTATGACTTCACTAGTCACCTTTATCTCTGTGAGAGAAGAACCAGTATTCATACCGCCGACACCCACGACACTAAAAGTCAACCAGTTGGATGATAAGCATCAATAAAAACGTGTTCCTGACATCCGTGTGGAGTCGATCCAAGGTGCTCCCATGAACAACCGGCACATTGTTAATCAATTAAGCACTAAAAGTCTAATCAGAGCGTGTCAGAACAGCTGTAGACGAGGCTGAGTCACCAACTATCCGTCAGCAAGACTCAGTCACTTTAAACTTTACCGGAGAACTCCTGATCTGATCTCTGAGAGTCTGTCTGGAGGCCCATCAGGACATTTTTTAACTGATCAGTATCAGTTATAGAGCTACGTACGTCAAGCTGATCTGATCCGTTGTTCTGGTGGTTTTACTCACACAGCTTTCATGTACAGCAGGGGTCTCAAACTACCTGGAGGCAGTATCAACATGACCAAAAAAAGACACAAAAATACTAAAAAAGACAGAAAATGACAGAAAAAAAATTACTATAAAAAAAAGACACAAAATGACCAAAAAAGAAACAAAATTACCAAAAAAAGACAAAATTATTTAAAAAAAGACACAAAATTGTGCAAATGGTTCATTTTTTAAGCAGAATTTGGAATAAGACATGGAGATTTAAATGATTCTGATGAAATATCACGGTTTTTCTTCCTGACAGAAGTTTGAGTTACTTACAATGTGTTCAAGGACCATCAGAAATGTTAAAATCGGACGATGTTTTCCGTTTTTTACAGTTTCAGGCTCGGACTCATGATGCCATTTTTTGGTAGTTTGAGACAAATTCAAGTCATTTAAATGAGCTTTAGTTTTACAGTAGTGCTGCTCAAATTGTAGCAACAAACGTCACAATTATTTTTGTTAAAATTGAGATTATGAGCAATTTCCGATACTGGTATCGGAATCAGAACAACTCTAATGAAAATCAGGCAAGGACTTTTTACTCAATCCTGCTGATAAACAAACAAACATAAGCTAATATGCAGAGGCAAGGTAGGACTTGATTTGGGGGCAAATCTGCAAACTCCTTGAACCAAGAACCCCCCAGATTTAGCTACCAAAGACAAAAAAAAGGGTTTGACAAGTGGATGACAAATTCCCCCAAAAAGTCAGAGGACTTTCTTTACATCACAACATTGCGACACAATCAGACAGACTTTAATTAATCTTGTTTCCTAATCAATCTAGTTAACACATTCTGAACAACTCATTAAATACTTCTCTCTCTACCTCTATCTTTTATCTCTTCTCTAAGGGTTATTGTACACAGAAGTCTAAAAATAAAAAGTGGCAGAGGAAGTACGCACTTCACTTTGTGCTAGAATGCACCGTGGGAGTCCTGAAATCTGAAAAACTTGACGTAAGGATTATTGTAAACGCACGCTTTGTAAACATCTTGGTCATGATGACGGCATGGTTTCGAAATGATATCAGACTCATTTCTTCTTTTTCAAAGAGGATGTGGAAACCAGCCTGTGATTGTCAGCTGTCTGATATTGGTCAGGCTTTATAAAAAGTGTTTGGATTTCACAACAGCACCGTGTCGTTTTACTGATAAGAAAAAGGGGAAAAACGAAGGCGTCTCTGTGGTTCAGAGTTCTACGGTACAGATGTAAGAGTGACGTCCACACATGAAGCTCTCTTTGACTAAAACAAGACAAGCAGACAGATTGAAGTAGGTGACTGTAACTCTGCAGAGTTACATTTACACAACATTAGAGGCTTCAACTGCAGCTGTGGTTGCATCAATTAGTGCACAACCGGCCATTTTGAACGTGCATTAACTGATTTTTTGGCCTCTTGGGTGCAGTGAAAGTGAGTAGGTTAATATGTTAGCATACTGTTGCTTCTATATGGCAAACATGTTAGCAAAATGTTGCTTCTAATATGCTAATATGGCAAACATGTTAGCATACTGTTGCTTCTAATATGTTAATATGGCAAACATGTTAGCATACTGTTGCTTCTATATGGCAAACATGTTAGCATACTGTTGCTTCTAATATGCTAATATGGCAAACATGTTAGCATACTGTTGCTTCTAATATGTTAATATGGCAAACATGTTAGCATACTGTTGCTTCTATATGGCAAACATGTTAGCATACTGTTGCTTCTAATATGCTAATATGGCAAACATGTTAGCATACTGTTGCTTCTAATATGTTAATATGGCAAACATGTTAGCATACTGTTGCTTCTAATATGTTAATATGGCAAACATGTTAGCATACTATTGCTTCTAATATGTTAATATAGCAACATGTTAGCATACTGTTGCTTCTAATATGTTAATATAGCAACATGTTAGCATACTGTTGCTTCTAATATGTTAATATAGCAAACATGTTAGCATACTGTTGCTTCTAACATGTAAACATCCAGCAACATCAGCATCCATCTCAAGTTTGTTTCTGACTGACTTTGAATCTGACGAATGAAAGTCCAATATTTGCTCCTGTTTCAGCTCCGGTTTTGGTCTTGTGAAGGGAATATCCGTCTCTTTAGCTGCTAAATGCTACTCTTTGTTTACCATCTGAGTTATGTTGACAGGTTTACAATGAGATTCTCAAAGTAGCAAGTCCACAGGACCCACATGTGGTGTTTGAGTGGGAAATTAAGAATAATACAAAGTCAATTTACACTGTAATTCAACCATTATTTAGAATCCAGGTTGTAGTTGATAACTTTGTCTGTCTGCTGTCTATGATGGATTCGGGAATAATGGGGAAAAAGGTGAAAAAATGACTGTCCCAGTTTCTCAAAATCCAAGAAAATGTCTTTAAATGTCTTGTTTTGTTTGTCCAGAACATAAAAATATTCAGTTTAATGTGTTATTAAACTGAGAAAAGCATATTTAAGAAGCTAAAAAACAGCGATCTTTGCATTAAAAAAAATATCTTATGATTAAACCTCTGACCTCCAGGAGTTTTTGGTTCAAATTTGTCAACTTCCTCTGCATTAATGTCAGTCCGTCCTTACATCACATGCATGGCTCCTTTTTCTCCACACAAACTTGGCTATCAGTCAGATTTTTCATTTTATTTTAATTAAAAAAGTATAAAGCTGCCAGGAACCCAAAATACAAACAAAGGACACAGGTTTTATGGAAATGTACCATTTTTTTCCAGTATTGATACACATAAAAAAAGGAGAAAATAATGAAAGGATAAATAACTATAAAAAATCACCAACATGTCTATTTGCATGCAAATTAAAAATAGTAATAGTTTAGTACAAAGAAAATTCACATTTTAAAAATGTTCTAGAAACATAAGTGGCACACTGTAAAAAGCTCCTATGATGAACTTTAACTGGCTTTCTCAGCTTGTCTACATATCAAATATAAATAAAGTTATCACTGTAAATAAAACATGCTCCGTGTATTTTCAATAAATAGATGGACTCCAGAGGGTTAATCAGTTATCAAAATAGTCAACTAATCGATTAGTTGGCTGATGTGCAGCTTTATCCACTTCTTCCATACAGTTTAGTATAAAAACATGATTATTATTATTATAGCAGCTTTAAGTTACCAGAAGCTAAAGTGATTATGTTGTTTATTTATTTGGGCTAAAAGCCAAGAAGCTGCAGATATCAGCAGCCTATTTTGATCTCCACCTGAATGAAAAATAACTCAACTGTCACTTCAACGGATCCGTCAAGTTGTTTCGGTGTTACACAACACGTCCCACAATGCACCATCACTCTTCCTGACAGGTATATCTGTCAGCAGCAGCTGCTGCCAGGTGTCAGGTGTGTTGTTGGTTTAAGCGGCTGGTTTGGAGCCCCGCCCCGCTGGGACGAACAGAGCAGGCAGAGCGAGCTGCAGCCAGTCCCACAGGTAGACACACCTGAGAGCCGGACGGACGGCTACACACCTTGTTGTCAGTCTGTCAGCAGATCAGCCTTCACAGAGCAGAAACCAGCTCCATCCACATAAATATCACATCTATTATCACACAAAACCAATGTTACACTAGAGAGGATGCAAAAATAGTCAAATAAAAACACGTTACGTCACAATGAGGTCATCAACGACACACACCGAGAGCCGGACACACACCTTTTTCTTAGTCTGTCAACAGATCTTTTTACTTTAGTAAAAGTGCTGATTAAAGGTCTTTTAATTTGAAATAATACAACAATAATAAGAATTTTATAAGTATTTCAAGAAAAAAAAGACTTAATGTGTCAAAATAAGTATTACTTTTGAATAAATGTGTCAAAATAAAGGCTTAATATGTCAAAATAATGACTAACTTACCCAAATGTGGTGAAAAAATGAATATGTCGGTCAATATAAGGAGTAACTTTTTCGAAATAATGACTTATTTTCTCAAAATAAAGACTTAAGTCAAAAATAATGACTACTTTCAAAATATTAATTAAATAGGTATAAAATATGTCAAAAACAATAACTACTTTCTAAAAATATTAATTAAATAGGTCATAATAATGACTACTTTCTAAAAATGTTAACTAAGTATGTCAAGAAAAATAAAGTAAAAAAAGAACTTATTTCCTCAAAAAAAAAGGCTTAATAGGTCGAAATAGTTATTAATTATTTATTTCCTCAAAATAAAGGCTTTATATGTCAAAAACAATGACTACTTTCTAAAAATATTAATAAAATATGTCAAAAACAATAACTACTTTCTAAAAAAGAGAGTGGCAGCCAGTCCCACAGGTAGACACACCTGAGGACGGCTACACACCTTGTTGTCAGCCTTCACAGAGCAGAAACCAGCTCCATCCACATAAATATCACATCTATTATCACACAAAACCAATGTAACACTAGAGAGGATGCAAAAATAGTCAAATAAAACACCTTATGTCACAATGAGGTCATCAACGACACACACCGAGAGCCGGACACACACTTTGTTGTGGTTCACAAACACTATTCCATCTCATATAATAAATAATCTCATATTGCTATAGATGAAGCTACCTCGCAGTATATAAACTAGTACAATTGTTCTTTATTTGGAGCATTGTATATTTTACGTACTTTTACTTTTGGTAATTTCAGTATATTTTCAGTAAAATGATTACATAAGATAACATAACATAATCTTAACATTATCCATATTGAATACCTTCATTTTTGGATTATTTTTATTCTAATACTTTTGTATTTCAGTGGTATTTTTAAAATGTAGGATTTTTCCCCTTATTTTTTTATTTTATTTTTGTTTCGACTTACTCTTTAGATGGATTATTATGGCAATTAATTATACATTAAATAATAAATAATCATATTGTTATAGATTAAGTTACCTTGCAGTATATAAAGTAGTAAAATTGTTCTTTATTTGGAGCATTTTCTATTTAATTAAATATTTCTAGTTAATATATCAGAAATTCACCATAAAGTCAGTTAGAAGCACTACATTTACAGTTTAAGTAGCTAAAAGGAATATTACAGACTAGATACTCAAAAATAAGTTCACTAAAACACATAATATGAGTTATAATAAGAATATTGTAAAGAAATGTATACATTTATCAGAAAGTCACTAGAAATTCCGTTGAGGTAACTTTAGGAGCACGAAAAGGATAAAATAAGCCTTAAATTCACTATAAAGTCAGTTTTCAGGTACTAAATGTACAGTACAAGTAGCTAAAATTAATATTATAGACTAGATAATCAAAAATAAGTTCACTAAAAACCTATAATATGAGTTATAATGAGAATATTGTAAAGAAAACATGTATAAATGTATCAGAAATTCACTATAACATCAGTTTTGAAGTACTAAATGTACAGTACAAGTTGCTATCCACATAAATATTCCATCTATTATCAAACAAACCCAATGTTTCACCAGATATGATGCAAAAATAGTCAAATAAAAGACGTTACGTCACAATGAGGTCATGACAGACACACCCAGAGCTGCTGAGGCCAATTATAACTCCTATAAAGATACAGCACAGCTATAAATACAGCTAGAATAAGCTCTGACACACAATGAGCCACTGTGGGAATATTACATGAATATTATGCAATCACACACACAAAAAAGGCCTTTTTATGAGAATATGAAAGATCCCAAAGTGCCAAAGAGTCACAGAAATATCAGTCTGAGCTCCCACAAACACCATTACAAGTAAATATAGGACGATTTTCACTGTAAAATCTATTTAAAGTCACATAATAAGTCACTATATGGATATTAGAAGGACATATTAAGAGATATAAACAACATAAAGTCTCTTCAAAGGTCAGAAAAGAGAAGCAAAGTCTCTTTATAAGTCTCTGTAAGAAGATTATAGTTATTTTTATGAGATTTAACCAGCAAATAATCTCAATAAACTCAATTTAGAGTACTAAAGTTGAATTATAAGTAACAATAGATGTATTACAGGGATATCTAAAGATATATAATCATCATAATGTTGATATAAAGTCAATTTAAAGCACCAAAGTCACATAATAAGTCACTATATGGATATTAGAAGGACATATTAAGAGATATTAACACCATAAAGTCTCTATAAAAGGTCAGAAAAGAGAAGCAAAGTCTCTTTATAAGTCTTGTTTTTATGAGATTTAACTGAAAAAAAACAATCACAATAAACTCAACTCAGAGTACTAAAGTCATGAGGATATTTGTGTGTTAATGTATCAGAAAGTCACTATAAATTCAGTTAGAAGCACTAAATTTACAGTATAAGTCGCTAAAATGAATATTAGAGACTACATAACCCAAAATAAGTTCACTAAAAAGCTTCAATATGAGTTAGAATGAGAATATTGGTGTGTAAATGTAGCAGATTTAGCTACCCTATGTACCTATGTACCCTATTGAAAGGATAACTTATATAAATGTATCAGAAAGTCACTATAAAGTCAGCTGAGGTCCCTTTAGGAGCATTAAAGTGGTAAAATAAACCTTAAATTCAACTTAAATTGACTTTAAACTAACTTAGAGTCACTTTTAAAATCTAAATACTTCTATGTTTGAGACTATTGTAAAGATAACATAAGGTAATGTATCAGAAAGTGACTAAAAAAGTCATTTTTGAAGCACTAAATGTACAGTTTGAGTAGTTAAATTTCATTTAATACGAGTTATAAGGACAATATTGAAAAGAAAAGATGTATGAATGTATCAAAAAGTCACTATCAAGTCAGTTGATATCACTTTAGGAGCATTAAAGTGATAAAATAAACCTTAAATTGACTTTAAACTAACTTAAAGTCACTATAAATTCAGTTTAAAGCACTAAATTTACAGTTTAAGTAGCTAAAATGAATATTAGAGACTAGATAACCCAAAATAAGTTCACTAAAAAGCTTTAATATGAGTTAGAATGAGAATATTGGTGTGTTAATGTATCAGACAGTGACTATAAAATGAGCTGAGGTCCCTTTAGGAGCATTAAAGTGATAAAATAAGCCTTAAATTCAACTTAAACTGACTTTAAACTAACTTACAGTCACATTTTAAAATCTAAACACTTCTATATTTGAGACTATAGTAAAGATAACATAAGGTAATGTATCAGAAAGTGACTATACAGTCAGCTGAGGTCCCTTTAGGAGCATTAAAGTGGTAAAATAAACCTTAAATTGACTTTAAACTAACTTAAAGTCACATTTTAAAATCTAAACACTTCTATGTTTGAGACTATTGTAAAGCTAACATGAGGTGATGTATCAGAAAGTGACTATACAGTCAGCTGAGGTCCCTTTAGGAGCATTAAGGTGGTAAAATAAAGCTTAAAGTGACTTTAAAGTGACTCTGTGTTACATAATGAGCCTTTAAAGGGGCGGCAGACAGAATAAAGATGTGGAGGTTAAATAAGAGAGCAGCAGGTCACCAGAGTCAACAGGTCGAGTCTCACCTGGACAACAAGAGACAACACCTTCAGCTCACCTGCATACCAGGAACCTCCATGCTTAGTGACGTCACACCGCCCTCTTCCTCCTCCACCTTCCTCTTCTCTTCTTCTCTTCTCCTTCTTCTCTCTCTCTGTTTGTTGTTTCCTCTCCTCGACTCCTCTCCTCCCCGGCTCTAGGAACCAGCAGCGGGACGACTCGAGCTGTTTGGAGGATAAATCCGGTGTGAAACACGGTTTGGTTGTTTGTTTGTTTGTTTGTTTGCAGGAAGAAAAGAAGAAATGAAGAAACTCACACACACATACACACACACACACGTCACACACACACGTCCTGTGAGAGTCTGCAGCAACAAAAAGTGTTGAGCAAACGAGGAGGAGGAGGAGGAGCAGGAGGAGGAGGAGCTGGTTCTGCCCATAGACTGTCTATGGTTCTGCCTCCTTCAGGGAGGAGCGACAGGAGGTTTGATAGGAGGAGAATCAATGCTGCCACCTGGTGGCGGACACAAAATACTGCACATACAAGACGTATTATTATAATTACTTTAGTAAAATTGCTCATTATTAAAGGTCATTTAATTTGAAATAATACAATAGTAATTATAATTTTAATAAAAGTATTTCAAGAAAAGAAGAAAAAAAGACTTACGATGTCAAAATAAGTATTACTTTTGAATAAATGTGTCAAAATAATGACTAATTTACCCACATGTTGAGAAAAAATTAATATGTAGGTCAATATGAGGAGAAACTTTTTCGAAATAATGATTTATTTAAAAGAATATTTTAAATTGCGTCCGATATAGAATTTAATAATATGACATACAACGTAATTTTCTGGCATTTTGTTTTTAGTTTTATTTTTTGAATTTGCCTTTTTCACGACAGAGTATTAGGGCCACATTTAGAAAAAAATAATAATTACGAGATTAAAGTTGTAAATATTTAATTAATTACGAGATCAAAGTTGTAAATATTTATTTAATTACGACATTAAAGTCGTAAATATTTAATTAATTACGAGAATTAAAAAAATTACGAGACTAAAGTTGTGAATATTTATTTAATTACGAAATTAAAGTTGTAAATATTTATTTAATTACAAGATTAAAGTTGTAAATATTTATTTAATTACAAGATTAAAGTTGTGAATATTTATTTAATTACGAAATTAAAGTTGTAAATATTTATTTAATTACGAGATTAAAGTTGTTAATATTTATTTAATTGCGAGAATAAAAAATAATTATGAGATTAAACTCGAAAATATTTAATCGTCCTACTATTTCTGTTTGACGTGTTTTCTAATTGTGTCTACTGGCCCTTTAAGAGGCGTTTGACGTGTTTTTTTAACTGTGTACTGGCCCTTTAAGAGCCGTTCGACGGTTTTTTAACTGTGTGTACTGTCACTTTAAGAGCCGTTTGACATGTTTTTTAAGTGTGTACCGTCCCTTTAAGAGCCGTTCGATGTATTTTTTAAACTGTGTGTACCGGCCCTTTAAGAGCTGTTCGACGTGTTTTTTAACGGTTATACTGTCCCTTTTAAGAGCCGTTTGACGTGTTTTTTTAACTGTGTGTACTGTCCCTTTAAGAGCCGTTTGACGTGTTTTTTTTAACTGTGTGTACTGTCCCTTTAAGAGCCGTTTAACATGTTTTTTTAACTATGTATACTGTCCCTTTAAGAGCCGTTTGACGTGTTTTCTAATTGTGTCTACTGGCCCTTTAAGAGCCGTTTGACGTGGTTTTTTTAACTGTGTGTACTGTCCCTTTAAGAGCCGTTTGACGTGTTTTCTAATTGTGTCTACTGGCCCTTTAAGAGCCGTTTGACGTGTTTGCTTTAACTGTGTGTACTGTCCCTTTAAGAGCCGTTTGACGTGTTTTTTTAGCTGTGTGTACTGTCCCTTTAAGAGCTGTTTGACGTGTTTTCTAATTGTTTCTACTGGCCCTTTAAGAGCTGTTTGACGTGTTTTTTTTAACTGTGTGTACTGTCCCTTTAAGAGCCGTTTGATGTGTTTTTTTAACTGTGTGTACTGTCCCTTTAAGAGCCGTTTGACTCTTTTTTTTCTAATTGTGTGTACTGGCCCTTTAAGAGCCGTTTTACGTGTTTTCTAATTGTGTTTACTGTCCCTTTAAGAGCCGTTTGACTTTTTTTTCTAATTGTGTATACTGGCCCTTTAAGAGCCGTTTGACTTTTTTTTCTAATTGTGTATACTGGCCCTTTAAGAGCCGTATTAAAGTTGTTAATATTTATTTAATTGCGAGAATAAAAAATAATTATGAGATTAAACTCGAAAATATTTAATCGTCCTACTATTTCTGTTTGACGTGTTTTCTAATTGTGTCTACTGGCCCTTTAAGAGGCGTTTGACGTGTTTTTTTAACTGTGTACTGGCCCTTTAAGAGCCGTTCGACTGTTTTTTAACTGTGTGTACTGTCACTTTAAGAGCCGTTTGACATGTTTTTTAAGTGTGTACCGTCCCTTTAAGAGCCGTTCGATGTATTTTTTAAACTGTGTGTACCGGCCCTTTAAGAGCTGTTCGACGTGTTTTTTAACGGTTATACTGTCCCTTTTAAGAGCCGTTTGACGTGTTTTTTTAACTGTGTGTACTGTCCCTTTAAGAGCCGTTTGACGTGTTTTTTTTAACTGTGTGTACTGTCCCTTTAAGAGCCGTTTAACATGTTTTTTTAACTATGTATACTGTCCCTTTAAGAGCCGTTTGACGTGTTTTCTAATTGTGTCTACTGGCCCTTTAAGAGCCGTTTGACGTGGTTTTTTTAACTGTGTGTACTGTCCCTTTAAGAGCCGTTTGACGTGTTTTCTAATTGTGTCTACTGGCCCTTTAAGAGCCGTTTGACGTGTTTGCTTTAACTGTGTGTACTGTCCCTTTAAGAGCCGTTTGACGTGTTTTTTTAGCTGTGTGTACTGTCCCTTTAAGAGCTGTTTGACGTGTTTTCTAATTGTTTCTACTGGCCCTTTAAGAGCTGTTTGACGTGTTTTTTTTAACTGTGTGTACTGTCCCTTTAAGAGCCGTTTGATGTGTTTTTTTAACTGTGTGTACTGTCCCTTTAAGAGCCGTTTGACTCTTTTTTTTCTAATTGTGTGTACTGGCCCTTTAAGAGCCGTTTTACGTGTTTTCTAATTGTGTTTACTGTCCCTTTAAGAGCCGTTTGACTTTTTTTTCTAATTGTGTATACTGGCCCTTTAAGAGCCGTTTGACTTTTTTTTCTAATTGTGTATACTGGCCCTTTAAGAGCCGTTTGACGTGTTTTTTTTAACTGTGTGTACTGTCCCTTTAAGAGCCGTTTGACTTTTTTTTCTAATTGTGTGTACTGGCCCTTTAGGAGCCATTTGACGTGTTTTTTTTAACTGTGTGTACTGTCCCTTTAAGAGCCGTTTGACTTTTTTTTCTAATTGTGTGTACTGTCCCTTTAAGAGCCGTTTGACGTGTTTTCTAATTGTGTGTACTGGCCCTTTAAGAGCCGTTTGACGTGTTTTTTTAAACTGTGTGTACTGGCCCTTTAAGAGCCGTTTGACGTGTTTTTTAAACTGTGTTTACTGTCCCTTTAAGAGCCGTTTGACGTGTTTTTCTTAAACTGTGTGTACTGGCCCTTTAAGAGCCGTTTGACGTGTTGTTTAAACTGTGTGTACTGTCCCTTTAAGAGCCGTTTGACGTGATTTTTTAACTGTGTGTACTGGCCCTTTAAGAGCCGTTTGACGTGTTCTTTTAACTGTGTGTACTGTCCCTTTAAGAGCCGTTTGACGTGTTTTTTTAACTGTGTGTGCTGGCCCTTTAAGAGCCGTTTGACGTGTTTCCTAATTGTTTCTACTGGCCCTTTAAGAGCTGTTTGACGTGTTTTTTTTAACTGTGTGTACTGTCCCTTTAAGAGCCGTTCGACGTAATTTTTAAACTGTGTGTACCGGCCCTTTAAGAGCTGTTCGACTTGTTTTTTAACGGTGTTATACTGTCCCTTTTAAGAGCCGTTTGACATGTTTTTTTTAACTGTGTTTACTGTCCCTTTAAGAGCCGTTTAACATGTTTTTTTAACTATGTGTACTGTCCCTTTAAGAGCCGTTTGACGTGTTTTCTAAACTGTGTGTACTGTCCCTTTAAGAGCCGTTTGACGTGTTTTTTTAACTGTGTGTACTGTCCCTTTAAGAGCCGTTTGACGTGTTTTTTTTAACTGTATGTACTGTCCCTTTAAGAGCCGTTTGACTTTTTTTTCTAATTGTGTGTACTGGCCCTTTAAGAGCCGTTTGACATGTTTTTTTTAACTGTGTGTACTGGCCCTTTAAGAGCCGTTTTACGTGGTTTTTTTAACTGTGTGTACTGTCCCTTTAAGAGCCGTTTGACTTTTTTTTCTAATTGTGTGTACTGGCCCTTTAGGAGCCGTTTGACGTGTTTTTTTTAACTGTGTGTACTGGCCCTTTAAGAGCCGTTTGACGTGTTTTTTTAACTGTGTGTACTGTCCCTTTAAGAGCCGTTTGACGTGTTTTTCTAATTGTGTGTACTGTCCCTTTAAGAGCCGTTTGACGTGTTTTCTAATTGTGTCTACCCGGCCCTTTAAGAGCCGTTTGACGTGTTTTTTTTAACTGTGTGTGCTGGCCCTTTAAGAGCCGTTCGACGTGTTTTTTAAACTGTGTACTGGCCCTTTAAGAGCGGTTCGATGGTTTTTTAACTTTGTGTACTGTCACTTTAAGAGCCGTTTGACATGTTTTTTAAGTGTGTACTGTCCCTTTAAGAGCCGTTCGACATATTTTTTAAACTGTGTGTACCGGCCCTTTAAGAGCCGTTTGACGTGTTTTTTTAACTGTGTGTACTGTCCCTTTAAGAGCCGTTTGACGTGTTTTTTTAACTGTGTGTACTGGCCCTTTAAGAGCCGTTTGACGTGTTTTCTTTAACTGTGTGTACTGTCCCTTTAAGAGCCGTTTGACATGTTTTTTTTAACTGTGTGTACTGTCCCTTTAAGAGCCGTTTGACGTGTTTTTTTTAACTGTGTTTACTGTCCCTTTAAGAGCCGTTTGACATGTTTTTTTTAACTGTGTGTACTGGCCCTTTAAGAGCCGTTTTACGTGGTTTTTTAACTTTGTGTACTGTCCCTTTAAGAGCCGTTTGACGTGTTTTTTTAACTGTGTGTACTGTCCCTTTAAGAGCCGTTTGACGTGTTTTTTTTAACTGTGTGTACTGTCCCTTTAAGAGCCGTTTGACGTGTTTTTTTTAACTGTGTGTGCTGGCCCTTTAAGAGCCGTTCGACGTGTTTTTTAAACTGTGTACTGGCCCTTTAAGAGCGGTTTGATGGTTTTTTAACTGTGTGTACTGTCACTTTAAGAGCCGTTTGACATGGTTTTTAAGTGTGTACTGTCCCTTTAAGAGCCGTTCGACATATTTTTTAAACTGTGTGTACCGGCCCTTTAAGAGCCGTTTGACGTGTTTTTTTAACTGTGTGTACTGTCCCTTTAAGAGCCGTTTGACGTGTTTTTTTAACTGTGTGTACTGTCCCTTTAAGAGCCGTTTGACGTGTTTTTTTAACTGTGTGTACTGTCCCTTTAAGAGCCGTTTGACGTGTTTTTTTAACTGTGTGTACTGGCCCTTTAAGAGCCGTTTGACGTGTTTTTTTAACTGTGTGTACTGGCCCTTTTAAGAGCCGTTTGACGTGTTTTTTAAACTGTGTGTACTGGCCCTTTAAGAGCCGTTTGACGTGTTTTTTTTAACTGTGTGTTCTGTCCCTTTAAGAGCCGTTTGACGTGTTTTCTAATTGTGTCTACTGGCCCTTTAAGAGCCGTTTGACGTGTTTTTTAAACTGTGTGTACTGTCCCTTTAAGAGCCGTTTGACGTGTTTTTTTAACTGTGTGTACTGTCCCTTTAAGAGCCGTTTGACGTGTTTTTTTAACTGTGTCTACTGGCCCTTTAAGAGCCGTTTGACGTGATTTTTTAACTGTGTGTACTGTCCCTTTAAGAGCCGTTTGACGTGTTTTTTTAACTGTGTCTACTGGCCCTTTAAGAGCCGTTTGACGTGATTTTTTAACTGTGTGTACTGGTCCTTTAAGAGCTGTTTGACGTGTTTTCTAATTGTGTGTACTGGCCCTTTAAGAGCCGTTTGACGTGTTTTTCTTAACTGTGTGTACTGGCCCTTTAAGAGCTGTTTGACGTGTTTTTTTAACTGTGTGTACTGGCCCTTTAAGAGCCGTTTGACGTGTTTTTTAAACTGTGTGTACTGTCCCTTTAAGAGCCGTTTGACGTGTTTTTTTAACTGTGTACTGGCCCTTTAAGAGCCGTTTGACGTGTTTTTTTAACTGTGTGTACTGGCCCTTTAAGACCCGGTGACGTCGTCCCCAACGGTTTCTGTGAGGAGGCGGCGTCAGGTTATTTCCGTATACGTCACCGGAAGCGGGGGACGGAGGGGGGCGGAGCCCGGCAGAGGAAAGATGGCGTCTCTTCGCTGTAAGAGAGACCCCTGCGGCGTTATCTGCCTCGTTTTAACGTATTTCAGCGTGTTTTACGCGGACTACGTGGTCATTCAGTATGTGCTCCTCCCCGCCTACTCCGACAGGTCGGTACTGCGTGTCTGTGTGTCCGTTAAAGCGGTAAAACACCGACACGAAGCTGCTGTCTCCATCCATCTGAACCCATCTGACAGCTTCATTTCCTCCTCCTTGTTTTTATTGTTTTCATCACAACAACACATGTTTATGTTTGTTTACGTGGCTGTTTGTGTCGCTTCTGTGCCGAGCGGACTCCACATTACACCTGTTTTTATCTTTTGTTTACTGTCAGTTTGTGTTGTTTATCACTCAGACCTTTATGAACACAGTTTACAAAATAAAAGACTTCATATGTCAAAAATAATGACTAAGTTAATCAAAAATAATGACTACTATATTAAATACATTTGTCAAAATAAAGACTTAATATCTTAAAATATTAAATCTGTATGCAAAAAAAGACAAAGTGTGTTAAAATAATAACTTAGTCTTTAAAAATAATATCTTAGTTTTTCAAAATAATAACTTGGTCTTTCAAAATAAAATGTTCATGTTTGTTTATGTGGCTTATCTATCTGACTTTTATTTATTTATTTTTTTTTACAAGTAATGACTTATTTTCTCAAAATAAAGGCTTAATATGTCAAAATAATTACTACTTTCTAAAAAAATATTGAATACATTTGTCAAAATAAAGAATTAATATCTTAAAATATTTAATCAGTATGCGAAAAACCACAAAGTATGTCAAAATATTAACTGAGTTTTTCAAAATAATAACTTATTTTTTCAAAAAAAAACTTAGTCTTTCAAAATAATAACTTAGTTTTTCAAAATAATGACTTAGTCTTTCAAAATAAAATCTTCATGTTTGTTTATGTGGCTTATCTTAAGTAAAGATTTAATACCGGTATCTCAAACTTTTTTAAAATTTTTTAAATTTTTTACAAATAATGACTTATTTTCTCAAAATAGAGGCTTAATATGTCAGAAATAATGATTAAGTTAATCGAAAATAATGACTACTTTCTAAAAAATATTAAATACATTTGTCAAAATAAAGACTTAATATCTTAAAATATTAAATCAGTATGCGAAAAAACACAAAGTATGTTAAAATAATAACTTAGTTTTTCAAAATAAAATGTTCATGTTTGTTTATGTGGCTTATCTTAAGTAAAGATTTAGTATCTCAAACTTTTTATTTGTATTTTTACAAATAATGACTTATTTTCTCAAAATAAAGGTTCAATATGTCAAAATCAATGAGTACTTTTTCAAACTCTGAATGAAGTAGATGTAAAACATGTGTACAGTACTAATATCTGAGTTCCTGTTACAGTGTGTGGTGTTCTCTCCACGGATCAGTGTTCAACCTGATCCTGCTGCTGCTGCTCACCTGTCACTCAAAGGCCGTCTACTCAGACCCCGGTAGGGGGGGGGGGTCTGTGTGTGTGTGTCTAATGTGTGTGTGTCTAATGTGTGTGTGTGTGTGTGTGTGTGTCTAATGTGTGTGTGTGTGTGTCTAATGTGTGTGTGTGTGTGTCTAATGTGTGTGTGTGTGTGTGTCTAATGTGTGTGTGTGTGTGTGTGTGTCTAATGTGTGTGTGTCTAATGTGTGTGTGTGTGTGTGTGTGTGTGTGTGTGTGTGTGTGTGTGTGTGTGTGTCTAATGTGTGTGTGTATGTGTGTGTCTAATGTGTGTATGTGTGTGTCTAATGTGTGTGTGTGTGTGTGTGTGTGTGTCTAATGTGTGTGTGTATGTGTGTGTCTAATGTGTGTGTGTGTGTGTGTCTAATGTGTGTGTGTGTGTGTCTAATGTGTGTGTGTGTGTGTGTGTGTGTGTCTAATGTGTGTGTGTCTAATGTGTGTGTGTGTGTGTCTAATGTGTGTGTGTGTGTGTGTGTGTCTAATGTGTGTGTGTATGTGTGTGTCTAATGTGTGTATGTGTGTGTGTGTCTAATGTGTGTGTGTGTGTGTCTAATGTGTGTGTGTGTGTGTGTGTGTGTGTCTAATGTGTGTGTGTATGTGTGTGTCTAATGTGTGTGTGTGTGTGTGTGTCTAATGTGTGTGTGTGTGTGTCTAATGTGTGTGTGTGTGTGTGTGTGTGTGTCTAATGTGTGTGTGTCTAATGTGTGTGTGTGTGTGTCTAATGTGTGTGTGTGTATGTGTGTGTCTAATGTGTGTATGTGTGTGTCTAATGTGTGTGTGTGTGTGTGTCTAATGTGTGTGTGTGTGTGTAAAATGCGTGTGTGTGTTTGTCTAATGTGTGTGTGTGTGTGTGTCTAATGTGTGTGTGTCTAATGTGTGTATGTGTGTGTGTGTGTGTGTGTCTAATGTGTGTGTGTTTGTCTAATGTGTGTGTGTGTGTGTGTGTGTGTCTAATGTGTGTGTGTGTGTGTGTGTGTGTGTCTAATGTGTGTGTTTGTGTGTCTAATGTGTGTGTGTGTGTGTGTGTGTGTGTGTCTAATGTGTGTGTTTGTGTGCCTAATGTGTGTGTGTCTAATGTGTGTGTCTAATGTGTGTGTGTGTGTGTCTAATGTGTGTGTTTGTGTGTCTAATGTGTGTGTGTCTAATGTGTGTGTTTGTGTGTCTAATGTGTGTGTGTCTAATGTGTGTGTGTCTAATGTGTGTGTGTGTGTGTGTCTAATGTGTGTGTGTCTAATGTGTGTGTGTTTGTGTGCCTAATGTGTGTGTGTCTAATGTGTGTGTCTAATGTGTGTGTGTGTGTGTCTAATGTGTGTGTTTGTGTGTCTAATGTGTGTGTGTCTAATGTGTGTGTGTGTGTGTGCAGGTATGGTTCCTCTTCCTGAGACAGCCATCGACTTCTCAGATCTTCGTTCTCAGTCGTCTCGAATGAACGAGCGGGTGAGTTCTCCTCATGTTCCTCATGTTCCTCATGTTCCTCATGTTCCTCATGTTCCTCATGTTCCTCAGAGTTCCTCATGTTCCTCATGTTCCTCATGTTCCTCATGTTCCTCATGTTCCTCATGTTCCTCAGAGTTCCTCATGTTCCTCATGTTCCTCCGACAGGTTTACCGGAGAGTTAAAGTGTATTTAAAGGTCCAACAGGCAGCTGGAGGCTAATAACAGAGGTTATAACTTTGTTATTACCAGCTGTGTGTTTCCATGTTAGCAGCTGGAGTCTAATAACAGAGGTTATAACTGTGTTATTACCAGCTGTGTGTTTCCATGTTAGCAGCTGGAGGCTAATAACAGAGGTTATAACTGTGTTATTACCAGCTGTGTGTTTCCATGTTAGCAGCTGGAGGCTAATAACAGAGGTTATAACTGTGTTATTACCAGCTGTGTGTTTCCATGTTAGCAGCTGGAGGCTAATAACAGAGGTTATAACTGTGTTATTACCAGCTGTGTGTTTCCATGTTAGCAGCTGGAGGCTAATAACAGAGGTTATAACTGTGTTATTACAGCTGTGTGTTTCCATGTTAGCAGCTGGAGGCTAATAACAGAGGTTATAACTGTGTTATTACAGCTGTGTGTTTCCATGTTAGCAGCTGGAGGCTAATAACAGAGGTTATAACTGTGTTATTACCAGCTGTGTGTATACATGTTAGCCGCTGGAGGCTAATAACAGAGGTTATAACTGTGTTATTACAGCTGTGTGTTTCCATGTTAGCAGCTGGAGGCTAATAACAGAGGTTATAACTGTGTTATTACAGCTGTGTGTTTCCATGTTAGCAGCTGGAGGCTAATAACAGAGGTTATAACTGTGTTATTACCAGCTGTGTGTATACATGTTAGCAGCAGGAGGCTAATAACAGAGGTTATAACTGTGTTATTACCAGCTGTGTGTTTCCATGTTAGCAGCTGGAGGCTAATAACAGGGGTTATAACTGTGTTATTACAGCTGTGTGTTTCCATGTTAGCAGCTGGAGGCTAATAACAGAGGTTATAACTGTGTTATTACCAGCTGTGTGTTTACATGTTAGCAGCTGGAGGCTAATAACAGAGGTTATAACTGTGTTATTACCAGCTGTGTGTTTCCATGTTAGCAGCTGGAGGCTAATAACAGAGGTTATAACTGTGTTATTACCAGCTGTGTGTTTCCATGTTAGCAGCTGGAGGCTAATAACAGAGGTTATAACTGTGTTATTACCAGCTGTGTGTTTCCATGTTAGCAGCTGGAGGCTAATAACAGAGGTTATAACTGTGTTATTACCAGCTGTGTGTTTCCATGTTAGCAGCTGGAGGCTAATAACAGAGGTTATAACTGTGTTATTACCAGCTGTGTGTTTCCATGTTAGCAGCTGGAGGCTAATAACAGAGGTTATAACTGTGTTATTACAGCTGTGTGTTTCCATGTTAGCAGCTGGAGGCTAATAACAGAGGTTATAACTGTGTTATTACCAGCTGTGTGTATACATGTTAGCCGCTGGAGGCTAATAACAGAGGTTATAACTGTGTTATTACAGCTGTGTGTTTCCATGTTAGCAGCTGGAGGCTAATAACAGAGGTTATAACTGTGTTATTACAGCTGTGTGTTTCCATGTTAGCAGCTGGAGGCTAATAACAGAGGTTATAACTGTGTTATTACCAGCTGTGTGTATACATGTTAGCAGCAGGAGGCTAATAACAGAGGTTATAACTGTGTTATTACCAGCTGTGTGTTTCCATGTTAGCAGCTGGAGGCTAATAACAGAGGTTATAACTGTGTTATTACAGCTGTGTGTTTCCATGTTAGCAGCTGGAGGCTAATAACAGAGGTTATAACTGTGTTATTACAGCTGTGTGTTTCCATGTTAGCAGCTGGAGGCTAATAACAGAGGTTATAACTGTGTTATTACCAGCTGTGTGTTTACATGTTAGCAGCTGGAGGCTAATAACAGAGGTTATAACTGTGTTATTACCAGCTGTGGATTTACATGTTAGCAGCTGGAGGCTAATAACAGAGGTTATAACTGTGTTATTACCAGCTGTGTGTTTCCATGTTAGCAGCTGGAGGCTAATAACAGAGGTTATAACTGTGTTATTACCAGCTGTGTGTTTCCATGTTAGCAGCTGGAGGCTAATAACAGAGGTTATAACTGTGTTGTTACCAGCTGTGTGTTTCCATGTTAGCAGCTGGAGGCTAATAACAGAGGTTATAACTGTGTTGTTACCAGCTGTGTGTTTCCATGTTAGCAGCTGGAGGCTAATAACAGAGGTTATAACTGTGTTGTTACCAGCTGTGTGTTTACATGTTAGCAGCTGGAGGCTAATAACAGAGGTTATAACTGTGTTATTACCAGCTGTGTGTTTCCATGTTAGCAGCTGGAGGCTAATAACAGAGGTTATAACTGTGTTATTACCAGCTGTGTGTTTCCATGTTAGCAGCTGGAGGCTAATAACAGAGGTTATAACTGTGTTGTTACCAGCTGTGTGTTTACATGTTAGCAGCTGGAGGCTAATAACAGAGGTTATAACTGTGTTATTACCAGCTGTGTGTTTCCATGTTAGCAGCTGGAGGCTAATAACAGAGGTTATAACTGTGTTGTTACCAGCTGTGTGTTTCCATGTTAGCAGCTGGAGGCTAATAACAGAGGTTATAACTGTGTTATTACCAGCTGTGTGTTTCCATGTTAGCAGCTGGAGGCTAATAACAGAGGTTATAACTGTGTTGTTACCAGCTGTGTGTTTCCATGTTAGCAGCTGGAGGCTAATAACAGAGGTTATAACTGTGTTGTTACCAGCTGTGTGTTTACATGTTAGCAGCTGGAGGCTAATAACAGAGGTTATAACTGTGTTATTACCAGCTGTGTGTTTCCATGTTAGCAGCTGGAGGCTAATAACAGAGGTTATAACTGTGTTATTACCAGCTGTGTGTTTCCATGTTAGCAGCTGGAGGCTAATAACAGAGGTTATAACTGTGTTGTTACCAGCTGTGTGTTTCCATGTTAGCAGCTGGAGGCTAATAACAGAGGTTATAACTGTGTTGTTACCAGCTGTGTGTTTACATGTTAGCAGCTGGAGGCTAATAACAGAGGTTATAACTGTGTTGTTACCAGCTGTGTGTTTCCATGTTAGCAGCTGCTTCTTATTAACATCTTAATTAAAGGCTGAGTGATGTTTACGTGTTTTTGTGTCGTTGGAGACAAAACAACATGATGAAGGTAGAAACTGACCACAACTTCTTTTGTTGTTGGTGTATATCATGGGTCTCAAACTGGCGGCCCGCGGGCCAACTGTGGCCCTCGTGACGATATTTTGTGGCCCCCACCTTGATATGAAAGTTTAATGTGAGTTTTATATGAATGGCACTTTACCGTGTTGTGTGTGGAAGGTCCCTTTATTGTTTCACTTGTTTCTATGACGACGTTAACAAAAAGAAAGGCAGCTGCTACCGGAGCGTTTATTATTATTATTATTATGATTATTATTATTATTATTATTATCTGCCGTGTTGTTGTTACCGCAAGAAGTGGAAATGTTATTTA
Source organism: Centropristis striata (assembly GCF_030273125.1). Lineage (NCBI taxonomy): Eukaryota > Metazoa > Chordata > Actinopteri > Perciformes > Serranidae > Centropristis > Centropristis striata. Next base: position 564,969 of record NC_081533.1, on the reverse strand, counting down.
ATGTCATTTTGTGTCTTTTTTTTTTGGTCATTTTGTGTCTTTTTTAAGTAGTTTAGTTTTTTTCTGTAATTTTGTGTCTTTTTTAGTTTTTTTTAGTTGTCATTTTGTGTCTTTTTTGGTCATTTTGTGTATTTTTTAAGTAATTTAGTCTTTTTTCTGTCATTTTGTGTCTTTTTTTTTAGTAATTTTGTGTCTGTTTTGGGTCATCTTGATACTTTCTCCAGTGGCCCCCAGGTAATTTGAGTTTGAGACCCCTGGTGTAAACATATAAAATGAAACAGAATTAAAAAATAGCCAAATTGTAAAATGCTGTAGTTGTATACAATCTAAACATAATAAGGAAACTACAAAGTCCTTTTTTTTTTTTTTTTTTCATTTTTTGTATGTACAAACATTCGGCCAATCAGCACCTCCGTTTTCTTTTGTAACATTGGTTGCCACCCGGTTGCCATAGCGCCTCTTCGGCCAATCAGCACCTCCGTTTTCCGGCCCGATTGCTCTGCCTCGACTACCCGGATGTTCGTAGCAGAAAAGTTAATTTTACGAACTGAATTTGAATTGTGAGAACTGAATGTTCAGTTCCAAACTAATAAATTGAATTTCAAATGACAATTCAGAATCATTTTTTTAATGCAATTATTCAATTCAAATTCAAATATAAGTAATTCAAATTCAGTTTCTGGTGGCTCATATTTCAGCTGGTATTTCTGCCAGTGTTTTGCAGAAAGAGTCTCTGGATGAACAGAAAAATAAATCAACAACATTTCAGATAGTTGAGGGCTTTAATTTAGTCAAAAAAGTCAATAGTTTAATAGTCAGAATGTGAGATTTGCTGTTTTGTTTTGTTTTAAAAAACAACCTATAATGTGTTTCAAGGACAGAAACTATACTTTTGTATGTTTATATGTTTATAAATATAACAAAAATATAATAAAAAGAAAGTAAAAAGAAACTGCGACTTTTGGAGTGGTGACCAATAAAAAAAAAATTAAAAGAAAAAAACAACTGTATTTTTATCGTCTGTTATTTAAAAAAAAAAAATAAAAAAAATCCCCTTTTTAAAAACAAAAACACCCCATATTCTATTTTTTTTTTCAAATTTTACTGTAAAAAGATTACTTTAAAAAAAGACAAGAATTATTGTCATATTTTTTCATTTACTTTTGCTCTTTAAAAACAAAACACCCCAAATTTTGTTAAAAGCTAAATACAAAAAACAAACAAAAATCTTTTTTTTTCTAAAAATCTCTTAAAATGTCTATTATTGCTTTGTTTTTTAATGGTTTCCTAATGGTTTTTTCTTATTGTTTTTCTCTTTAGAAACAAAACACCCTATGTTCTATTTTTTGTCGAAATTATTCTGTAAAAAGTTGAATCAAAAAAGAAACTGCAACTTTTGGAGTATAGATGTCTATTTTTGTCACTTTATTTATTTTTTCCTAAACAAACAAAACAAAAACAACAAAACATCCCATGATCTATTTTTTGTTAAAAGCTGAATAAAAAAAACTGGATTATTTTGTCTATTATTGTTTTTTATAAATTATTTTCCTCTTTCAAGACAAAACACCCCATGGTCTGTTTTTTTGTCTAAATTATCCTGGAAAAAGCTGAATAAAAAAAGAAAAATAATTAAAAGATGACTTTAAAAAAAGACGAGAATTATTGTCTCTTTTATCTACTTTTTATTTTATAAAAATCTATTAAAATGTCTGTTATTGTTTTGATTTGTTTTTTATTGTTTCCAATTGTTGTTTTAATTGTTATTATTTCCCTCTTTCAAAACAAAACACCCTATGATTCTTTTTGTCTAAATTATACTGTAAAAAATGAATAAAAAAGAAGAAGTAAGTAAGTAAATTTGAGTGAGGGGAGGTTGCCGTTCGGCAGACTGGAAAAATTTCCCCAAAAAAACAATTTGTAAGGGAAAAACTAAAAAAAATGCCTTAGAAAGATAATGACGAGCCGCAGTCAAAGAGTGAAGGTGCAAAAATCCCATTTTTTATGGTCGACCACAAGAAGTATTTACATCTAAAGAAAACTACCAAAAACAACAAAGAAAAAGTAAAGAGGAAACAAAAATATGTTTTCTACACGGGAGGGTCAGCAGAAAATACTCCCAATATAAAGTCTAACACACCATTCCAGGCCATTAAATAATAAAGTAATGTTTAAACGTTGACATAAGTACATTGGACATCATCACCCAAATATTTCAGGCGTATATCAACATGGTGACACATATTCTACAGTAATACTTCAACCAATAAGCCCTGAAACAAAGAGGAATAAAGAAACATTGTTTTGGCCCAATTATGTCCCACATTCCACACAGACAGGCAAATAAAAGGGCAGCATTCACTGTCCTTGGGTCCTTCCACCAACCAGGAAGTCCTGCAGGTGGGCGCTAAGAAAAGACAGCATCGCAACCAACAAATCTACATAAACTGTGTAAATGTTAATGAGACACTATTTCTCAGGAAAATACTCGATACTCGATACCATTTTTTTCCGATACCACCAGGATAAAAACAAAGACCCCAAAATTTAACAGAAATATTTTTATTAACAAGAAAAAATGCAGCATGTAAAAATGAACAGAACCACAGGTTAAATATTAATAATAAAAAACAGTTGTTGCAAAAAGAAACTGCAACTATGATAACAAGCTTCAGGTCTGAGGGAGTGCAAAAAATAAATAAATACAATAAACAGCAACAAGTAGAACAATATTTTGGATGCTGTGCACAATTTTAGGAAAGCTTGATAAGATAAGTTGACTTTTCTCTGCTTCATTCTGGGACTTCAAGAGAGAAAATAACACTTTTCATCGATACTTTTAAAAATGAGTATCGTATCCGGATACAACGTTTTAGTATCGATACTTTCTTGAGTATCGGTACTTTTTAAAATGAGTATTGTATCCGGATACAACGTTTTAGTATCGATACTTTCTTGAATATCGATACTTTTTAAAATGAGTATTGTATCCAGATACAACGTTTTAGTATCGATACTTTCTTGAGTATCGGTACTTTTTAAAATGAGTATTGTATCCGGATACAACGTTTTAGTATCGATACTTTCTTGAGTATCGATACTTTTTAAAATGAGTATTGTATCCGGATACAACGTTTTAGTATCGATACTTTCTTGAGTATCGATACTTTTTAAAATGAGTATTGTATCCGGATACAACGTTTTAGTATCGATACTTTCTTGAATATCGATACTTTTTAAAATGAGTATTGTATCCAGATACAACGTTTTAGTATCGATACTTTCTTGAGTATCGGTACTTTTTAAAATGAGTATTGTATCCGGATACAACGTTTTAGTATCGATACTTTCTTGAGTATCGGTACTTTTTAAAATGAGTATTGTATCCGGATACAACGTTTTAGTATCGATACTTTCTTGAGTATCGGTACTTTTTAAAATTAGTATTGTATCCGGATACAACGTTTTAGTATCGATACTTTCTTGAGTATCGATACTTTTAAAAATGAGTATTGTATCCGGATACAACGTTTTAGTATCGATACTTTCTTGAATATCGATACTTTTTAAAATGAGTATTGTATCCAGATACAACGTTTTAGTATCGATACTTTCTTGAGTATCGATACTTTTTAAAATGAGTATTGTATCCGGATACAACGTTTTAGTATCGATACTTTCTTTAGTATCGGTACTTTTTAAAATGAGTATTGTATCCGGATACAACGTTTTAGTATCGATACTTTCTTGAGTATCGATACTTTTTAAAATGAGTATCGTATCCGGATACAACGTTTTAGTATCGATACTTTCTTGAGTATCGATACTTTTTAAAATGAGTATCGTATCCGGATACAACGTTTTAGTATCGATACTTTCTTGAGTATCGATACTTTTTAAAATTAGTATTGTATCCGGATACAACGTTTTAGTATCGAAACTTTCTTGAGTATCGATACTTTTTAAAATGAGTATTGTATCCGGATACAACGTTTTAGTATCGATACTTTCTTGAGTATCGATACTTTTTAAAATGAGTATTGTATCCGGATACAACGTTTTAGTATCGATACTTTCTTGAGTATCGGTACTTTTTAAAATGAGTATTGTATCCGGATACAACGTTTTAGTATCGATACTTTCTTGAGTATCGGTACTTTTTAAAATGAGTATTTTATCCGGATACAACGTTTTAGTATCGATACTTTCTTGAGTATCGATACTTTTTAAAATGAGTATTGTATCCGGATACAACGTTTTAGTATCGATACTTTCTTGAATATCGGTACTTTTTAAAATGAGTATTGTATCCGGATACAAAGTTTTAGTATCGATACTTTCTTGAGTATCGATACTTTTTAAAATGAGTATTGTATCCGGATACAACGTTTTAGTATCGATACTTTCTTGAGTATCGATACTTTTTAAAATGAGTATTGTATCCGGATACAACGTTTTAGTATCGATACTTTCTTGAGTATCGGTACTTTTTAAAATGAGTATTGTATCCGGATACAACGTTTTAGTATCGATACTTTCTTGAGTATCGGTACTTTTTAAAATGAGTATTTTATCCGGATACAACGTTTTAGTATCGATACTTTCTTGAGTATCGATACTTTTTAAAATGAGTATTGTATCCGGATACAACGTTTTAGTATCGATACTTTCTTGAGTATCGATACTTTTTAAAATGAGTATTGTATCCGGATACAACGTTTTAGTATCGATACTTTCTTGAATATCGATACTTTTTAAAATGAGTATTGTATCCAGATACAACGTTTTAGTATCGATACTTTCTTGAGTATCGGTACTTTTTAAAATGAGTATTGTATCCGGATACAACGTTTTAGTATCGATACTTTCTTGAGTATCGGTACTTTTTAAAATGAGTATTGTATCCGGATACAACGTTTTAGTATCGATACTTTCTTGAGTATCGGTACTTTTTAAAATGAGTATTGTATCCGGATACAACGTTTTAGTATCGATACTTTCTTGAGTATCGATACTTTTAAAAATGAGTATTGTATCCGGATACAACGTTTTAGTATCGATACTTTCTTGAATATCGATACTTTTTAAAATGAGTATTGTATCCAGATACAACGTTTTAGTATCGATACTTTCTTGAGTATCGATACTTTTTAAAATGAGTATTGTATCCGGATACAACGTTTTAGTATCGATACTTTCTTTAGTATCGGTACTTTTTAAAATGAGTATTGTATCCGGATACAACGTTTTAGTATCGATACTTTCTTGAGTATCGATACTTTTTAAAATGAGTATCGTATCCGGATACAACGTTTTAGTATCGATACTTTCTTGAGTATCGATACTTTTTAAAATGAGTATTGTATCCGGATACAACGTTTTAGTATCGATACTTTCTTGAGTATCGATACTTTTTAAAATTAGTATTGTATCCGGATACAACGTTTTAGTATCGATACTTTCTTGAGTATCGATACTTTTTAAAATGAGTATTGTATCCGGATACAACGTTTTAGTATCGATACTTTCTTGAGTATCGATACTTTTGACTTTTGATTCCTAACTGTAACTGTAGTGTGTGCAGCCACCAGGCTCCAGTGAGAAGACACCAGTAAGAGAAAGAATCAGTACTGTTTCTGTTGTTGTGTCTCCAGGGCTGTGAGGGCTGGACGGTGTGCAGCCGCTGTGAAACCTACCGACCTCCCAGAGCGCATCACTGCCGCGTCTGTCAGAGGTGTATCCGCCGCATGGACCACCACTGTCCCTGGTGAGGAAACACTCCTCCTGCATCCTCTTTCTTTCTTACTGCTGTAAGATCTACTGTCTTCTCTCCGCCGGGCTTCTTCCTTTCCATTATTCTTCCGTTTCTCCTGTGTTTTTCTTCGGTCGACTACTCCTCTCAGAGTTTTGGTCACATATTCTAAAAAGGTATCAGATGGACCGGCTCGGCCATGACCAGTGTGCTGTGACTTTTCTAAGGGTTTCGGCAAACGTTTTTCAAATTATTCGTTAAAAACACGCCAAAAAATCCCCCCACTGTTACCCAATGGAGAGGCTGGAGTGATGACATCATCACTAGAGTGCAGAGGGAGAGAAAAATTGACAAAAAATAAATTTGTAAACTGCGCTCGAGGCCGCAGACTCCACTCTACAGGACTAATTTATACATCAAAAAACACCACAAAGATACACAAAAAACAAAAACACGCAAAGATACACAAAAAACACAAAAAAACAAAAAGATACACGGACACAAAAAACACAAATACACACAGGGAAACACAAAAAAACAAGCAAGAGAAAAAAATTTAAATTAGAAATATACAAGAAAAAAATCAAATGTATGAGAAGATAAAATGAAATATTCTCCAAGATTCAAGTGGTAAATGTTTGATTTAAAAACATTTCCATTTTAAGGACTTCCAGCATGTTTAATAACTTACACATCATGTCTTTAAGTGTCACAGAGTCGGTACAAAGGGAAATAAATTAAATAAAAAATTAAATTCATAAAAAGTAACAAAAGATAAAAATGAATCATAACTTAGAAAGCAAGTAAATAAAATATAATACTTTTCTAAGGGTTTCGGCAAACGTTTTTCAAATTATTCGTTAAAAACACGCCAAAAAATCCCCCCACTGTTACCCAATGGAGAGGCTGGAGTGATGACATCATCACTAGAGTGCAGAGGGAGAGAAAAATTGACAAAAAATTAATTTGTAAACTGCACTCGAAGCCGCAGATACCACTCTACAGAAATACTTTATAGATATAAACGTAGTAAAATGTGTCTCCTCCCTCACATTGGTGTGTTAAAGCTGTCAGAGTTATAGTTTGGGCGTAGGACCACAGATGATCCACCAACACCACCCACAGCCTCATAGACCTCCATGGGAAAAAGGAGGGAACATTTCTGGAGGAAAGCAGAGCTACCAGTTTCTTCTGATCGCTCTAAAAAAACGTTTTCTTTATTTTTCTTCACAAAACACATATGTAGACGTTCAGGAAGAACTGAGGATGCTCAAAGTGAAGTCGGATCACTGATAGGAGCTACGGGTTGGACTAAAATACTTTCTGTTCGACAGATAATTTTTACTTTTTCTCATTTTCACTTTTTTGTGACAGATTTTTTCTCATTTTCACTTTTTTTTCGTGACTTCCGACCTTTTTTCATTTTGACTTTTTTTTTCTATGACTGACTTTTTTTTCTCATTTTCACTTTTCTTGTGACCGACTTCTTTCTCGTTATTTTGACTTTTTTTCTCACAAAACATATATGTAGACATTCAGGAAGAACTGAGGATGCTCAAAGTGAAGTCAGATCAATGATAGGAGCTACGGTTTGGACTAAAATACTTCCTGTTCGAGAGATAATTTTTACTTTTTTTCGTGACTTTGACTTTTTTTTCTCATTTTGACTTTTTTTCTCATTTTCACTTTTTTCTCATTTTCACTTTTTTTCGTGACTTTGACTTTTTTCTCATTTGGACTTTTTTCTGATTTTGACCTTTTTTTCATGACTTCTTTTTTTCTCATTTTGACATTTTTTTGTGGCTGACTTTTTTTCTCATTTTGACTTTTTTCTTGTGACCGACTTTTTTCTCGTTATTTTGAAAAAAAATTCTCACAAAACACACATGTAGACGTTCAGGAAGAACTGAGGATGCTCAAAGTGAAGTCGGTTCAATGATAGGAGCTACGGTTTGGACTAAAATGCTTTCTGTTTGAGGGAAACTTTCAGCTGTTTTCTCTCTGTGCCGTCAAATGTCACAGGAGCAGCTGCTGTTGATTGCTCTGCTCTGATTGGTGGCTGCCACCTGGCCCTGGTTGCTTAGCTACCGAAGCCTTGATCTGTCACATAGCTCAGCAACAGTAGAGATAATATACTGTAAACTAAGTTATCTTCAACTTCTTCTCATCCTTTTTCTTGATTTGTGTCTTTTTAGGATCAACAACTGTGTCGGAGAGCTAAACCAGAAGTATTTCATCCAGTTTCTCTTCTACACTGGTGAGTGAATATACAATACTACATCATGTTTACATTAGTAGTATTAAAAAAGTTTAAGTCACAAGAAATAATTCAAGATGAGAAAAAAAGTAGAAATCACGAAAAAAAAATTCAAAATAACGAGAAAATAGTCAGAATAATGAGGAAAAAAGTCGAAATCACGATGAAAAACAAAATAACGAGAAAATAGTCAAGATAATCAAAAAAGTTTAAGTCAAGAGAAATAATTAAAAATGAGAAGAAAAAAGTCGAAGTCATGAAAAAAAAGTAAAAAATAATCAAAATGAGAAAAAAGTTGAAGTCAAGAGAAAAAAGTCAAAATGAAAAAAAGGTCAAAATGAGAAGAAAAAAGTCAAAGTCATGAGAAATAATTCAAAATAAGAAAAAAAGTTGAATTCACGAAAAAAAAAATTCAAAATAACGAGAAAATAGTCAAAATAATGAGGAAAAAAGTTGAAAGCACAAGAAAAAACGTCAAAATGAGAAAAAAAGTCGAAATCGCGATAAAAAACAAAATAACGAGAAAATAGTCAAGAAAATCACAAAAGTTTAAGTCAAGAGAAATAATTAAAAATTAGAAGAAAAAAGTTGAAGTCATGAAAAAAAAGTAAAAAACAACAAGAAAATAATCAAAATGAGAAAAAAGTCGAAGTCATGAGAAATAATTCAAAATAAGAAAAAAAGTTGAAATCACGAAAAAAAGAGTCAAAATAACGAGAAAATAATAAAGATAACAAGAAAAAAGTTGAAATGAGAAAAAAGTCTAAGTCACGAGAAAAAGTCAAAATATTTACATTAGTAGTGCTGTAAAAAGCAGATATTAATCTGTCTGCCTCACTAGAGCTGCTTTGACGTCAGAAGAGGGAAATTTGTGTCTCTAACTTTTTGTCAGTTTCCAACACTGATAATTTAAGGTCAAACTTTTTAGATGAATTGTGGCTGCAGCTCAACTTCCTGCTGTCAGATTAAATTCTCACAGTTTCTGTTTAAACACAGGGATTTCTGAAACATTTCTGCCTTCTTTAAGTGTCGTGTTTTTTTCTGTAGCTTCTTTATGTAACAAGTAGAATGAAGGTCCTTGTCATTTACTGGAGTGTTTTTGTTTTATGCAACTTCATAATTTCCATGACATCTCAGAGGTAAATATTGCCATAAATCATAAAGAAAGAAAAAGTTCTAATCTTTTGGTTGTTTATTTTACCAAAAAATGGAAATCTATACATTCAACATGTTGGTTGTATGTACAGATTTCAACTGCCCTCTGGTTACACTGAAATCTGTATCTATATTTATAGTATTTATAAGAGCGTTTCAATGATGTGTGTGACAGTATTTCATAAAAGCATTCAGTTGTTTGTTTAAAAACATTTCAGTTGTGTGTTTAAAAGCGTTTCAGTTGTGTGTGTGTGTGTGGGGTTTTTACTATAGTGTTTGAATGTGTTTTGTTTCATGTGTGAATGGTAATTCTGAATTTTGTCTACACAATACACACAAAAGTGGTGCTGTGTGTATTTTAACTGTGTGTTTTCTGTGTGTGTGTGTGTGTGTGTGTGTGTGTGTGTGTGTGTGTGTGTGACTCTGTGTGTGTGTGTGACTCTGTGTTTGTGTGTGTGTGTGTGTGTGTGTGTGTGTATGACTCTGTGTGTGTGTGTGTGACTCTGTGTATGACTGTGTGTGTGTGTGTGTGTGTGTGTGTGTGTGTGTATGACTCTGTGTTTGTGTGTGTGTGTGTGTGTGTATATGACTCTGTGTGTGTGTGTATGACTCTGTGTGTGTGTATGACTCTGTGTTTGTGTGTGACTGTGTGTGTGTGTGTGTGTGTGTGTGTGTGACTGTGTGTATGACTCTGTGTGTGTGTGCGTGGTGTGTGTATGACTCTGTGTGTGTGTGTGTGTGTATGACTCTGTGTCTGTGTGTGTGTGTGTGTGTATGACTCTGTGTGTGTGTGTGTGTGTGTGTGTATGACTGTGTGTGTGTGTGTGTATGACTCTATGTGTGTGTGTGACTGTGTGTGTGTGTGTGTGTGTGTGTGTGTGACTGTGTGTGTGTGTGTGTATGACTCTGTATGACTCTGTGTGTGTGTGTGTATGACTCTGTGTGTGTGACTGTGACTCTGTGTGTGTGACTCTGTGTGTGTGTGTGTGTGTGTGTGTGTGTGTGCAGGCATGGCCAGCCTGTACTCCATGGTGCTGGTGGTGTCAGCCTGGGTGTGGAGGATCAGGAACGAGAGAGAAGGAGAAGCAGAGAAAGAAGGAGAGGAGTCGCCCAGTAAACACCTGATAGTGTGAGTCTCTGTTTCTCTGTTTCACTGAGACATAAACAAACCAACATGGGAAGTTGTGTCTGTTTGTTTGTTTGTTTGTCAGTGATTGTGTGTCTTCATGTCTCGTAGCGCTCATTACATCATCCTCCTGGTGGAGTCGGTGCTGTTTGGAGTGTTTGTCATGGTCATCTTCTACGACCAGGTACACACACACACACACACACACACACACACAGAGTCATACACACACAGAGTCATACACACACAGAGTCATACACACACAGAGACACACACACACACACACACACACACACACAGTCACAGAGTCACACACACACACAGTCACAGAGTCACACACACAGAGTCACACACAGAGTCATACACACACACACACACACACACACACACACTATGAGGGGCATTTTATGCCAGCACACTATACTAAAACGCGTGTACAGCGCCTATGCGATGACATCAAACGTCTAACGTGCGCGTGTAAATTCCATTCACTTTCAATGGACAGACAGGCGTCACGTAGGCGTCACGCAGACGCTGTACACGCGTTGTTGCACATACGCCTACGTGACGGCTGCGTGACGGGTGAACTACGCCTCAAATACGTGACATGAAGACCCGCGTGACTGTTAAGTACAATTCTACATAGGCATACAGACACGCGTATTGCGAGTACACCAGATAACATGGGTGACGGGTGCAAAGTGCCACGAGCGAACGTAGTGGACGCCTGTGTGTGTGTGTAACGCGTGTACGCCTATAACAGATCAGCTGTTACACAGAGTCTCAGCTTCATATGGTATTGTTTATAAGAAAGCAGAACTTATAGATGAAGAGAAAGACTATCTCGTACGTACCAGATAAACTTAACGTTTTTCCGGCCAAAACCGGAGGCTTAATTAGCCTGTTTTAGGAGTGAAAGTCAGCAAAATGCAGCTTAAACAAAATGTTTTACCTCATTAGTTAACTACGAATGTCTGTAAAACATAATGGGACTGTGTATAAGTGCCGAATTAGGTTAAACAGTGTAGATATAAGGTCAGATGGAATCATATTGTGAACGGACTGCTGTCCACATGGCTACTGAATATTCATTAGATAGGTCCGCATGGCTACTTAATATTCAGGGGTGACAGCGATTACGGCTTCTGCAGGCAGGTAAACCTACCTAATTACAGCTGGTGCGTAATGAACTGTATGTCCACGCGCGAAGCTGGGAACTGGCTGTGAGTGTCGCACTTTACTATTACTATTTTTAAGTAGCTGAAATTATTTTAATTATCCCTTTCACCCTTGCTATCATTAAATATCAATTCGATATCATTCAAACCTAGAGAGAGAGAGAAAGAGAGAGATTTCGTTAACAAGAAAATAAAAATGGGCCTGAAAATAATAGAAATATCCTGACAGCTCTGTTGGGGCTTGGAGTTCATCTATAAGTTCTGCTTTCTTATAAACAATCCCGTGTGAAGCTGAGACTCTGTGTAACAGCTGAACTGTTATAGGCGTACACGCGTTACACACACACACACACACACACACAGGCGTCCGCTACGTTCGCTCGTGGCACTTTTCACCCGTCACCCATGTTATCTGGTGTACTCGCAATACGCGTGTCTGTAAGCACGCCTATTAATCAGACTTTATGCTGGCACAGGCGACGTGTTTTAGGCGTTTAAGTATAGTGTGCTGGCATAAAATACCCCTGATACACACACACACACACACACACACACAGAGTCACACACACACACACACTCACACACACACAGAGTCACATACAGTCACAGTGGTGTGTGTAATATCATACTGTATAATAAGAACTGTATGAATGAATTAACTGTATGAATGAATTAACTGTATTAATTATAAGTGTGTATCCGTCAGTTGGTGTCCATCATCACAGACGAGACTCCCATCGAGCAGATGAGGAACAGGCTGATGATGAAGGACCGGGGCTCCTCCTCCTCCTCCTCCTCCTCCTCCTCCTCCCAGCTGCCTCACCACCCCACACACACCCGCAAGCCCAAGCTGGCCCTGCTGCGGGAGGTGTTCGGGCGAGGTCGGTCTCTGCTGCAAAACTAAAAATAACATAAATACTATGGACGTCAGAACTCACCAATCATTTTATCTCTTTTAATCTCTAATTTTCCCTCCAGGTTCGGTCTTCTGCTGGCTCCTCCCCCTCCACTCCAGCCCTCCGACAGTTGGCGGCATCACCTACTCCGCCCTGCCCGACTACGACGTCTGACCTTTGACCTGTGAGAGCGAGGGGAGGATGGAGACGGAGGTTTTTAGTGTGTGTGTGTGTGTGTGTGAGAGCATTTTCTGCCTATCTACGATGTCTTATCTTTATCTGTGGACCTGAGGAGGCTGAAGGCCCAGACTGGGACGACTGAAGAGTGTGTGTGTATTATATGAATTAATGAGTGTGTGTGTGTGTGTGTGTGTGTGTGTGTGTGTGTGTGTGTGTGTGTGTGTGAGTGTGTGAGTTCAGCCTCCGTCACGATGGAAAAGCTTCTTTTCCAGCGTTCTCTGGTCATTTTGTGGTAGAGTCGCCCCTCGTGTTGATTTTTTTTGAATATTTTTTTCTTTTTATAGAATCAAATTCTTTCTCCCAGGTAATATCCAAGCAAAGCTTTAAATAGTTACTAGGGATGCACTGATATGGATGTTTAAAGTTAGTACCAGTACCTAATATTTCCCATCTTTATTAATAAATATATGGACAAAAGTATGTGGAAACCACGAAACAGATAAAGTAAAGAAAACCATTATGAAAAATCAGGCTGACTTTAATGTAAAAAAAACCCCCTCAAACTTCAGGTTCTTTAACCAAGAAGCCAATTTGCACAGGACTAATATCAACACTAGTGGTCGACCAATACGGGTTTTTTAAGGCCGATACCGATTACTTTGACATCAGTCTGAACCGATCCCTGATATGTGCTGCCGAATTTTTTGGGCTGATTCTTGAAGCCGATATTGCCTTTTCTCCCTCATTTACATGATAAAAATTACACAATGATAACAAATGATACACAAGTCTCAATTTGAACAAAAAAATAAACATTTATTAACAAAACAAACAAAGGTAACACTTTAGATAAGGGAACACATATTCAACATTAATTAGCTGCTTATTAGCATGTAAATCAGTAACATATTGTCTCTTAATGAGTCATTATTCAGTAGTTATTAATGTCTTATTCTGCATGGCCTTATTATACAACCAGGAAGACATTAACTAAGAGTTTTCCCTCAATAACCTCAGAATTATTGATTATTAGTAGTAAGTAAAGAAGTTGTTGTATATGAGTTAGTGGAGGCTCCTTCTGGATGAGGATTGGTAGATTGTAACGTCAATCATTACTCTACAAAGTGGCTCACTGGTAGACCAACATTGGTGCAAAGTAAAGTAGAGAAATGATTGACATTATAATCCACCAATCCTCATCAATCATCTAAAGGAGCCACCAGTCAGTCAAAGGTCTGGAGAAGGTGTTTGATATTTGCCGTTTCCATGGTTTCCTTCACCGCTATGTAGAGATTATAAAGTCCATACAAAGTAAAGCATATTAAGATCATAACTCATATACAACAACTTCCTTACTTACCACTAATAAGCAATAATTCTGAGGTTATTGAGAGAAAACTCTTAGTTAATGTCTTACTGGTTGTATAATAAGGCCATGCAGAATAAGGCATTAATAACTACTGAATAATGACTCATTAAGAGACAATATGTTACTGATTTACATGCTAATAAGCAGCTAATTAATGCTGAATATGTGTTCCCTTATCTAAAGTGTTACCCAAACCAAACATATTACCAGTTGGATATCAAACAACGTGTCTGTTGTTCTAGGCCTGGAGGTGGTGGCGCCTCAGATGATCCACATCTTTGATGTGTTTTTCTATTTTCTGGTATCAGCAGCAGCTCCCCAGAGACTGGAGGTGTTGCACACAGCCTTTTGTTGCTAGGCAATGTTTAAACCCATTTAACAACTTTAATCCAATAATGTCCTGTATTGCATTCAACCTGTTTTGACCAAATTAATATAAAATAAGTAACAGAAATATCGCTGTGACATATACGTCAGAAAAAGGCAAATTTGTGTTTCTGTAAGCAGAAAAGGTGTGTAGTTTATTCATTTTAAAATAAGAAATATCATAAACATAAATTCCATAACGCCCAATGTAACGTGTATATCACATCACAGATCTTTGACATTTAGATGCAGTATTTAAAAAACATCAGATATGTGTTCTATGTGGTATATCCCCCATAATGTTCCTTCAAGGATAAATAGTTCTGGGTTGTTATGGGTTAAACCAAGAATTGGCTGTTTTATGTCCAGGCGAGATTAATCTGTCTGCTTAATGGAGGGGGCGGAGCCAAAGGTCTGAACCAATGATAGCCACACATCTCATTCCATTCCAGTCTTCTGCTTTCAGGTTCTCCACCAGTTTTTGGGAACCTGGCTGCAGGGATTTGCTCCCATTTAGAGCCAAGAGCATGAATGAAGTCCAACCATAGAAATGGAATGAGTCGAGCACATTGAACTGTTTCCTGTGGTGATTTAACTTAGTTAGCCAATAGAGCGCTCACAGTTCTTTGCTCTGAGGACTGTTTTATGTTCATTTAAATGGAAATGTCCATTCAACTCTCATTCAGTTTCAGTTTCTTTGGGTTCAACACTGATGTGGGGCGGTTTAGGTGTCCAAATTTGTCCCAAAATCGTTGGATGAGGTTTTCGCAGACCAGTCGAGTTCTTCCACACGATATTGGGGATAAAACATTTTCATGGACCTGATTGGAGGCACATTATTGTCTAAATTATCATCATGTCCTCTGTATTGGAACAAATGGACCCAATTTACAAAGAACAGCTTAAAACCAAACGTCCACATACTTTTGGCCACATAATATATAATTGAATGGGTTATTTCTTGTTACTAAGATTAGTCCACGTCCAACACCTCAATACAAACACCAAAAACACACAGTAGGTCACTGTGTTTTCTATTATTTATTTACTTTTACTCTCAAATCAACCACTCGATTATTCAATGAGCTTGGGAAAAAAACACTAGCTACCTTTCCTCCATTACTTCCTGTGAAGTAAAACCACCAAACTGGTCTAATGATAGAAACATAAGATGTGTTTATGTGACGTCTCGGGGCTCGAAAGCAAACAGGAAATGGAGAATGTCCACAAAGAGATTCCTTTTATTGTGTTTTTGTCTGTTTTTTTCTAATTCCTGTGTTTATTTTGAAAGAAGTTTGACCTGTTAACTTACTAAACTGTGTTACACTTACAGATTTACAATTACAATTACTACTAAACACACACACACACACACACACACACACACTCAGAGTACATTTCTCAGTATTCTGCTAAATCTCAGTGAAGGGACGGTTCTGTACTTATTTATTGTTTCTAACTATTCCGTGGAGTTTACTCTACCAATAACTGGATTTTTATGTGACGGGTGAAGTTGCCTTTCCATTCTGATTTGCTGCTCGTGCATTTGCTGCTGCTGTAGGAACAATAATGAAGTATATAGCGGTGAAACTAAACAGTTTGAAGGTAAACGCACAATAACTCTTACCTACACAACTTTATCTAGTTTGTTACTTTTCAATGACACATACACATGTTTTTCTTCATCACATATGTAAATTGACTAGATAACCTAAGGCTGTTTTGAAATTATAACAAATATTTTCAGGTTTTTTTTTGTCAGGTGATGAATTGATAATAAAATAATTAGCGGCAGCCCTGGTTTAGAACATATCAAACATACACCAGTCTATGAAAATCGTAAACCAAAACTTTTTCTTCTTTTGCACCAAAAGAAGCTGTAAAGATTGCGAATATGTCCTTTAAAGTGAAACTGCACTCCCAGTGTGGGAAACAAAGTTAAACACATTTCTTACTCCAAACTCGTCAGATATCGATGCTTCTGGTCAGTGCCGTCCGATACGGACACGAGAGTAACCTTTGAAAGAAAGTTTTGGACGTGTCAGGGACGATGTGTCAAGTTTCCAATTGTTATGTGCATTGTAGCTTTTCAAAATAAACCTCCGAGGCAACAAAAACACCTGACTAAGTCGCCGATCATGCCGGCGTGATCAAATCACATGACGTCACATTCGAAACTCTGTGCCAGTTTTATTAAGTAAAACCGGTTAAATATATTTAGTATAAAAATATCGAACTAGATGTTCTCCTCGTTTTACTTCTTATAAGTTATATTTGTAACCAACATATACAATTCCTCATTGAGCATGATTATGTTTTAGAGCTATAAAAAAAACACAATTTCCAAAATCCAATTTTATGGGGATTTTTTAGGTTCAATATGTTGATCCAGTAAGTCAAAGTGTAAAAATGATTATCAGGTCATATAGGTGAGGTTGTGGCATGGTAAACATTTATTTAAGTGATGTATAGTCAGGCAGAATTAAAAGGAGTCAAAAATGGCCAAAATGGCCAAAATAGCCCAAAACTCCAAAGGGAAACATCACACAATTTGAGTTAAAAACAAATACTTCCACACCTAAATACTGCACCCAGTTGACTCCAAGTACAGCGCTGACGTCTGGCTTCACACAGGACAAGAACTGCCATCTCCTGGGTCAAAGTCCAGCATTTGTTTGTTTGTTTACCCCTTCCGACCCTCCCTTAACGGACTTTTGCACTCTTGATAGTACATTTGTTGCTCAGAACGTCTAAAAATGACGCAGCCACATTAGAGTGGATGGAGAAGCCGATATATCTCATTGGATTTGTGTGTGAGCAAATCAAAAGTTAGTAAAGTTAGTTAGACTGACTGTATAAAGAAAGATTAACATACAACTTCGAATGATGCAGCTACACAAATATCACAACAAATATACTTAAAAACACACATATAAACCAAATCATTAATTACAGGTCCAATCCTTTGTACTTTAAGCCCTTGCTGATTGCTTATCCAAGCCCAGTTACATTACTCACAGTCCAGTTGGAAAAGGGGGGATCCTTGATTTCAGGTTGAGTTTCAATACCCGATATATCTCATTGGATTTGCCCTCCAACAAACTAAGCCAGTATTTTGGAAAGCTAACAGCTATTTTTTTGTAGGCCAGTATATGTTTTCACATCACAAACTGCTCTACATTGCAAGTATTCAGAAATTAAGCAGAAATGCTCTTAAGAGGTTTAGTTTTTGTTGTGTGGTCATGAAGTGAAGGGTTTTCATGGTTGAATTCTCACTATTAACTGAAAAGTGGCAAAGGCAACTTCACCCATTTGTGTGTTTTTATGTATATATAGTTATTCTGAATTCTAAGTCTGTGTTTGTTTGACCTGGGCTGAACCTTAACAAACTCTCCATTTGAACAAAGTATTCAGAAAATGTTCTTCAGATGTTACTGCCAGGCGGGAGATGGTGTTTCCTCTGAAAAGCCCTTTCCTCTTGAATTATGTGACTTAAATGAATCACACGGAGTGATCTGCCTTTTTTATCTTTCATGTTACAAGAAAAGCAAGTTACAGATTTTTACCGATGATGACTCTTACTGGAACTCTATTTAAAAACATGAAAACCTTGGAGAGATGTTAGCAGTGGTGCTGAGAGGTGTTGAGCTGTAAGGGTCTGTAAAGCTGCATTCACACCGAGAGAAACCAGTATTTCACTCTTCAGAACAGTTTGTTTCGTACATGAGGCTCTGTTGGTGCTTTGTTACAGGGTTTTATGTACAGTAGTAAGACTAAACTAAATATTGCATTGCTTTGTTTTTTTACTTTTACTTTAATTGCTTTGATAGGTCAATTAAACATAAAGGTGGCCAGTATTGCCTCCAATGCTGCTTACTTTAAGGCACTTTATCCACATTTATTTCCACCTTTTCCACTTATTGAATCCAAAGTCTTTCCACACATTATTATCAAGCCGTTTGGTATCATGAATATGTGTTCATCACAACCTGCTAATTTGAAGCTATAGTTTAAGAAAAAAAATTGAAAATATGCATATTTGTTTTCTTGACAAGAGTTATGTCTGTGCAGTAAATATAATGTCTCAAATAATGTCGGCAAACATTTAGCTTAGCTTAGCATTGAGACTGGAAACAGGAGGACCATTTATCTCCCATGAAACGATGAATTGTCTTTTTGTTTTCTTACAGATGAAATGAATAAGCTATAGCATGTTAATGAGTAACTTTAGATTGATTTTGCTGCCTTTGGACTGAGCCAAGGTATCTGTTTCCCCCTGTTTACGGTCTTTATGCTAAGCTGGAAACTGTAATTTCCACAAAGGAAAGACAAGATGGAACTTGAACCAACCGATTTATGCTGCCATTCTTCCAGCTTTCAAACAAACACACTAGAGAACTAAGAGATACCCTTTTTATTAGTTTGTTTAACTATTATTTTATTACATTTGTGGGCCAGTAAATAGGTGATTTTGTGAATAATTTAGCTACCTGAGGCTTTAATTGGCTTGACTTCTTTCCCACATTCTTCACAACCATTAGTACTGTTTCCAGCAGCTCTGTCTTTTGGAGTCAAAGGGTACAAATGGCCAAGACCCAAGGCCTAGGTGGGGCCTTTGCAATAGTCTTTGGTTTGACCCTTTTATCTCATACCAAACACTCCTGTTGAAGCTCAATTGGCCCGAAAAGCCACCAACCAGGGTCCAACTAGTGCTAATGGTGTGAACATCCCATTGTCAGGGACAATAGAACGTGTAGATGCCTTTTTTTTCACTTTGTTTAACTGTGATTACATGAAAAGAAGATGGGCCACTAAACAAGTTATTTTCTTAATGATTTTGCTACCTAAGGCTTTAATTTTCTTGACTTCTTGCCGTCATTCTTCCCAACCATTAGCACTCTTTTCAACAGTTCTCTTATAGGAGTAGGGGTGAAAGGAGACAAATGGCCCAGGTGGGGCCCATGCAAACGTCTATGGTTTGACCATTTTATCTCATTCCAAACACGCCCACTGGTGCTCAATTGGCATGAAAAGCCACCAATTAGGGTCCGACTAGTGCAAATGGTGTGAACATCCCATTGTCAGGGACACCAGAAGGTAAAGATACCTTATTTTTCACTTTAACTGTGATTTCATTAAGAAAATGGGCCAGTTACCAGGTTATTTTCTAAATAATTTAGCTACCAAAGGCTTTAATAGGCTTGATTTCTTGTCCTCATTCTTCCCAACCATTAGCACTGTTTCCAGCAGCCCTGTCTTTAGGAGTCGGGGGTCAAAGGGTACAAATGGCCAAGACCCAAGGCCCAGGTGGGGCCTTTGCAATAGTCTTTGGCTTGATCACGATATTTTTAGACAACGACGCAAGTTATATGCACAGGCTAATACTTTGATTCGTAAATTCCATCACTGCTCTTACAAAGTCAAAGTTACACTGTTCAAAGCATTTTGCACACCCATGTATACTGCACATTTGTGGTGCAACTACAAGGTGAAGAGCATGCACAAACTGAAGGTGGCTTATAATGATGCTTTGCGATTACTGTTAAATAAGCCAAGATGGCACAGTGCAAGCCAGCTATTTGTTAGCCTGGGTGTGCCTACTTGTGAAGCACTTTTACGTAATCTGATGTATAAATTTATGAGTCGCCTTGTACTGTCCGAAAATAGTGTGATCGTTGCTATTACTAATCCTCAGGTTAGCTCCACCCGCCTCTCCTCAGTATATTGGAGACACTGGCGTAACAGTTTATTTTGGTCGGTCTGAAGATCATTTTTTTGTATTTTTTGGGTTCTGTCATATGTTTGTCTGCTGTGTTATTTATTTATTTGTATTGTTTTTTTTTTTAATATCTGTCTCCTATGGACCCTGAGTCTTGAATAAAATTTGATTGATTGATTGATTGATTGATTGATCTCATACCGAACATTGCTGCCAATGCTCAGTCACCGGAAAAGCCACCAACCAGGGTCCAATCAGGCTCCGACTCGTGCTAACGGTGCAAATATCCCATTGTCAGGGACACAAGAAGGTGAAGATACCTTATTTTTCACTTTGTTTTACTATGATGAGATGAGTAAATGGGCCAGTAAACAGGTGATTTTGCTCATGGTGTGAATGCATGTTTTCCAACCCAATGGTGGTGACAAAGCAGCCCCCCCCCCCCCTGCGCTAAAAGATGCCTTATTTCTGTTGGTTTTTCTTGTGTTTGACTGCAGAAGGTGATAACTTTCCCCGCCCCTAATGTTTCTCAAAAGCCACTGGTAACCGCTCTCCGAACACTTGTTCACAGGTAGGAATCACTTTGCAGTGCGTCCTCACCCAGGTTTGGTTTTCATTAGCTGTACATAGGAAGGTTCATATTTTATATTGATGATGTGCAATTCTTACGAAGGGAAAGTTACTGAAACTCTGCATTTATTTGTTGTTTTCTACCGCGATCTGGGTAAAACAAAAGTTTGAAATGTTTTTGTGGATATTCATGATGTGCACGAGATTCTAATTGTCCTTGACCTTGAATTTGTGAGTGTGATTGAAGGGAAATGTGCTTCTCTTGCCCATAAATCTGTACAGCTTGTAGTCGTTTGTTACTCTTAAATCAAGCGCACCTTACCCTTTTGTCAAACACCTAAAAACATTTCAAACTGTACCTGTTTTTTGTCCAGGTGTGTGTTAACTATCAGGGTGCTGGCTTGCTTGTTTGACTCTGTTGAAAAATGAAGTTAATCTGTTTTTTTTCCTTTGTTTTTTTGTATCAATGTTGCTCAACAGGGTGCACTTGTTATGGTTCATCCACATTGGTGCCTCCTCACCAACCACTGGCTCCATCATTTAAAAAACGCACCAAATGTCAGCTGAAACTAAACAAGTGCACCTTATTTTTTGCTGTTTTACTTGACAGCGGGAAGGAATGTGTGTACAAATAAAGAGGGCCTGAAATTGACACTTTGCCACCAGCCAAACAATTCATATGCAGTTCTGCTGGTCTGTTTGGCAATTCAAAAACCTGGAACTTTATTGACTTTGATTGGGAAACAAAAGAAAGTTTGTCAATGATCCCCCTTGAGCTGCAGTTGTTGCAATTGTCGCAAAGCTAATCGAACAAAAACATCAACCAAAGAAGTAATATACCACTATTTCAAACACTCATATCCCAAGTGTGGATGTAGTTAAATGCATTTAAGGTCAATAAAAGCTCATTTCGAGGAGTTTAAAACTTTGGCTCCAGCCGGTAAAACTCTGGATATGTTGGCTGGCCCCCCAAAATAAAGTTAGTTTCACGCCCTGCGAACAAAACCAACAAAGAGTTTAATGTCATGTGGCTTCATGATGAACAAGTTTACAACCGACTGATGTTTTATTTATTGTTACGATCTTGAAACCGTGACCTGTGTATTATTCCTAATGACACGCTGCTCTGGCTCGTTCAACTGGAAGTAAAACAGATGTCTTTTAAACTTCACTGGCTCCTTTTTGTCTTATTTTGAAATGGTTTGTTTTGTGAGTTCAACTGAATGATTGATATTTACCTTTTGGGTATTAATAAACAGGCAAATAATGTTGGGAATTTAAGGATGCCTATTTTATGATTAAATGATACCTTGCACAGGGCGTCAAATATGTAAATAAAAGGGCGTTATCATAAAGTCTATTCCTCCCATAAGGATATCAGATATGTAGGGATGAACCTGAGCAACACTTGTGTTGATCTCACGGTTCAAAAGTGTGGTTAGATGGCTATCAGAATTATTAATAATAATTGTAAATAATTAATAATTATAATAAATGATATAACTTGAGCTCTAAGTCATAGCTCGTTGGGGCACCATCTGTAAAACAGAAAAATGTAGCCAATTCACCTAAATCAGTCTCATAAACTTACTAAACTATCAATTTAGAACACTGGTTAATAATTATGAATATAATTATATTCAAATTACTATATTTATATTTAGTAATGGTTGAAGGAATTGTGAATTCTTGTCACAGAAGAGGCTAGCATATCTTTCATAGTGTACAACATTAAATAGACAGCATTTGTAATCAAAAATGTATTTATTGTAAATAAACAAGTAAAAGTGAATAAAATCACACATCTATGGAGTATAGAGTTTTACCAAGAGTCTAATCTACTGTAGGCTTACAAAAGAAAGACAAAAGTTTGTGTTTGTGGTGTGTGTGTGTGTGTGTGTGTGTGTGGGGGGTGGGGGGGGGGGGGGGGGGGGGGTCTTGATTTCAGGCTGAGTTTCAATAATTTGCTCTCTTGCAAATTAAACTGCTGGTTCGTCCTCGTTGTCTGATGAAGCTTTCTCTGTCAGTTGCAATCAAAGTCAAATTTATTTATTATATTATTAATATTTTTTATTTATTTCACATAAAAGTGCAATAAAATACAGAAGTGACAAAGGTAAAAGAAAGAAAGAAACAAAAAACAAAATTAGCAGCAGTTAGCCCAGTGCTAACAGGCTAACAGTTAGCTCTGTAGCAGTACAGTGTGTATGTGCTAACAGGCTAACAGTTAGCTCTGTAGCAGTATAGTGTGTATGTGCTAATAGGCTAACAGTTAGCTCTGTATCAGTATAGTGTGTATGTGCTAACAGGCTAACAGTTAGCTCTGTAGCAGTACAGTGTGTATGTGTTTATAGGCTAACAGTTAGCTCTGTAGCAGCATAGTGTGTATGTGTTAGCATATTAGCACATTCACACTGTACTGCTACAGAGCTAACTGTTAGCCTGTTAGCACATACACACTGTACTGCTACAGAGCTAACTGTCAGCACATACAAACTATACTGATACGGAGCTAACTGTTAGCCTATTAGCACATACACACTATACTGATACGGAGCTAACTGTTAGCCTATTAGCACATACACACTATACTGCTACAGAGCTAACTGTTAGCATATTAGCACATACACACTGTACTGCTACAGAGCTAACTGTTAGCATATTAGCACATACACACTATACTGATACAGAGCTAACTGTTTGCCTGTTAGCACATACACACTATACTGCTACAGAGCTAACTGTTAGCATATTAGTACATACACACTGTACTGCTACAGAGCTAACTGTTAGCCTATAAACACAAACACACTGTACTGCTACAGAGCTAACTGTTAGCACATACAAACTATACTGATACGGAGCTAACTGTTAGCCTATTAGCACATACACACTATACTGCTACAGAGCTAACTGTTAGCCTATAAACACATACACACTATACTGCTACAGAGCTAACTGTTAGCATATTAGCACATACACACTGTACTGCTACAGAGCTAACTGTTAGCATATTAGCACATACACACTATACTGATACAGAGCTAACTGTTTGCCTGTTAGCACATACACACTATACTGCTACAGAGCTAACTGTTAGCATATTAGTACATACACACTGTACTGCTACAGAGCTAACTGTTAGCCTATAAACACAAACACACTGTACTGCTACAGAGCTAACTGTTAGCACATACAAACTATACTGATACGGAGCTAACTGTTAGCCTATTAGCACATACACACTATACTGCTACAGAGCTAACTGTTAGCCTATAAACACATACACACTGTACTGCTACAGAGCTTACTGTTAGCATATTAGCACATACACACTATACTGATACAGAGCTACTTGTTAGCCTGTTAGCACATACACACTATACTGATACAGAGCTAACTGTTAGCCTATTAGCACATACACACTGTACTGCTACAGAGCTAACTGTTAGCCTGTTAGCACATACACACTGTACTGCTACAGAGCTAACTGTTAGCCTGTTAGCACATACACACTGTACTGCTACAGAGCTAACTGTTAGCATATTAGCACATACACACTATACTGATACAGAGCTAACTGTTTGCCTGTTAGCACATACACACTATACTGCTACAGAGCTAACTGTTAGCATATTAGTACATACACACTGTACTGCTACAGAGCTAACTGTTAGCCTATAAACACAAACACACTGTACTGCTACAGAGCTAACTGTTAGCACATACAAACTATACTGATACGGAGCTAACTGTTAGCCTATTAGCACATACACACTATACTGCTACAGAGCTAACTGTTAGCCTATAAACACATACACACTGTACTGCTACAGAGCTTACTGTTAGCATATTAGCACATACACACTATACTGATACAGAGCTACTTGTTAGCCTGTTAGCACATACACACTATACTGATACAGAGCTAACTGTTAGCCTATTAGCACATACACACTGTACTGCTACAGAGCTAACTGTTAGCCTGTTAGCACATACACACTGTACTGCTACAGAGCTAACTGTTAGCCTGTTAGCACATACACACTGTACTGCTACAGAGCTAATTGTTAGCACATACACACTGTACTGCTACAGAGCTAACTGTTAGCATATTAGCACTTACACACTATACTGATACGGAGCTAGCTGTTAGCCTATTAGCACATGCACACTATACTGCTACAGAGCTAACTGTTAGCATATTAGCACATACACACTATACTGATACGGGGCTAACTGTTAGCCTATTAGCACATACACACCATACTGCTACAGAGCTAACTGTTAGCCTATAAACACATACACACTGTACTGCTACAGAGCTAACTGTTAGCATGTTAGCACATACACACTATACTGATACAGAGTTAACTGTTAGCCTGTTAGCACATACACACTATACTGATACAGAGCTAACTGTTAGCCTATAAACACATATACACTGTACTGTTACAGAGCTAACTGTTAGCATATTAGCACATACACACTATACTGATACAGAGCTAACTGTTAGCCTGTTAGCACATACACACTATACTGATACAGAGCTAACTGTTAGCCTATTAGCACATACACACTGCACTGCTACAGAGCTAACTGTTAGCCTGTTAGCACATACACACTATACTGATACAGAGCCAACTGTTAGCCTGTTAGCACATACACACTGCACTGCTACAGAGCTAACTGTTAGCCTGTTAGCACATACACACTGTACTGCTACAGAGCTAACTGTTAGCAGATACACAGTATACTGATACGGAGCTAACTGTTAGCCTATTAGCACATACACACTATACTGCTACAGAGTTAACTGTTAGCATATTAGCACTTACACACTATACTGATACGGAGCTAACTGTTAGCCAATTAGCACATGCACACCATACTGCTACAGAGCTAACTGTTAGCCTATAAACACATACACACTGCACTGCTACAGAGCTAACTGTTAGCATATTAGCACATACACACTATACTGATACAGAGCTAATTGTTTGCCTGTTAGCACAACAGTTAGCTCTGTAGCAGTACGGTGTGTATGTGTTAATATGCTAACAGTTAGCTCTGTAGCAGTATAGTGTGTATGTGCTAATAGGCTAACAGTTAGCTCCGTATCAGTATAGTGTGTATGTTCTAACAGTTAGCTCTGTAGCAGTACAGTGTGTATGTGCTAACAGGCTAACAGTTAGCTCTGTAGCAGTACAGTGTGTATGTGCTAACAGGCTAACAGTTAGCTCTGTAGCAGTACAGTGTGTATGTGCTGCTGCAGGAGGTGTTCACTTAGCGATCTCTGCACTTTGACAGCATGTAGCTGTGTATTAACTCGTGCCCCGACAGAAAGGGAGGAACGTTAATGTTTTTCTGCCTAGAGACAACAGCAAAAACATCTGATTGGATAACAGCTTTCAGGACAATAACCCTTTCATGTCTGCAACTGTTGATCTGGTTTGGAAAATAAAAATGTAACAAGTATAAAGTGTTTGTTTATTTTTTGCAGATATTTTCAAACTCTTCAGTGTGCATTCAGCATATTTAATGTAATCTTTTATGTTAAATGTTTTTATGTGTGTTTTGAGTGTGTTTTGTGTGTTTTTTTAAATCTTTTTTAATGTGTTTTTTGTCCTTTTTTGTGTTTTTATGTGTGTTTTTTGTCATTTTTTTTGTGTGTGTTTGGTGTTTTTTTGTGTTCAAAATGTTGATCCAGTAAGTCAAAATGAAAAAATGATCAGGTCATATAGGTGAGGTTGTCCTGAACACAAAACAACGAGTGGTTTATACAGGCAGAATGAAAAGGAGTCAGAATAGCCCCAAACTCCAAAGGGTTAATCTCTGTGTCCCTGTAAACTGTTGATCTGATTTGGAAAATAAAAAATCTGCTCTTCAGCCAAAGTAATGCCATTTAAACAACAGAGTGATTATATATTCATTTTGGAAATAAACATTAAAATCTCTCTATATCTATATGTATTTACATTAATCCAGTCCGTGTTTAAAACAAGTTCTTCATGATAAAATAGTGCTGACTCTGCACTTTGACAGCATGTAACTGTGTATTAACTGGTGCCCCGACAGAAAGGGAGGAACGTTAATGTTTGTCTGCCTAGAGACAACAGCAAAAACATCTGATTGGATAACAGCTTTCAGGACAGTAACCCTTTCATGTCTGCAGCACACTTGATTTAAACAGAGGCCAAAATAACAATAATGCCTTTATTTCAGATATGAAGTATGATATTTCTAAAGCTGGTGTCTGAACACACAGAAGAGGTAGAGGGAGACAGAGAAGGAGGAGAGGAACCGTCAGGGAGAACAAAGTGAAGAATCAGAGGGATTAAACATTGTTTTCTGAATGCTTCACAGATTTATTTCAATGTTGCTTTCATGTGATGACACAACAGAGAAGTCTGATGCAGAATCTCATTATTTGGTACATGCAGTAAATCACAGTGTAGCCAATAAGGAGTCAGACAGCAGCTGAAGGATCCTCACAGTGTGAAGAGGAGGGAGCCACTGAAGGTGCTCTGGTTGTTTATATTGTCATAGAGAGAATTGCCTGATGGGAGAACGAGGTGGATTTCATCTCCTGCCATCAGCTCCAAGACAACAGAGTTAGTCATGTATTCATGACCTCCCTCGTCCTTAGTCTCCACATTATACATGATCCTCTGGTTGTTCTTGTACACATAGACACCCATGTGACCTGTTCGGGAACCACTCATAGTGAACTGGAAGTAGTAGACCCCTCTGACTGGAGCTGTGAAGAAACCTACAGAGCAGAAAATGAAAACAGTCACAAATGTAGATTAACATGAGTAAACATGTTGATGTGAGCTGCAGTAAATTACCTGTAGATGGATTGTAAGCATCACCGATGTTGGTGAAGACTTTGCTGTATTTCAGTGTGATGGCTGAGTTAAATGGTCCAACATGTCCTGAATCAGTCAGAGCTGTGTAAAAGGCCACCTTCCTCTCTGAGAACAGAACAGAGTCAGTGTAAGTCATTATATATGTAGAAATACACTGAAAACTGCTGTAAATATCCAT
This sequence comes from Centropristis striata, assembly GCF_030273125.1. Taxonomy (NCBI): domain Eukaryota; kingdom Metazoa; phylum Chordata; class Actinopteri; order Perciformes; family Serranidae; genus Centropristis; species Centropristis striata. Next base: position 537,351 of record NC_081533.1, on the reverse strand, counting down.
GACACTATAAAAGTTGTGACGTCGTCTAAAATAAAACAGAGCGATCATTTACTGATCCTTTGTGAAATATATTCAATAAAGAAAACTTTACAAAGACAGAAAATGTCGACTTTATTGTATATGAAACCTTTAACAGCGTTAAATATTGTGGTTAGAACAACAACAAAAAAAACTTGATGACTCGATGTCAGTGAAATACCTGCGTTCTCTGTTTCTAGGTGACTTGTTTTGCTCTCGGTGGCAGTCAGTCGAGTTTCCAGAGACTTCAGGTCTGCAGCTTGGACTGACAAACAGAAGAAGTTTGATTGTGATTGGTTACAAGATCCTGCAATGAAGTGAATTACAGAGCAGAGCACGTTGTTTACTAGGGATGCAACGATACGCGGGAAAATGCCAAACCATTCGGTCCACTCTGCAGAGAACAATACGACTTTACGGTACGCAGGTTTTCTGTTTCTCAATTCATTTTTCACTGATGCTTTACAGGCCACTGCCTGTGTGTGTGTGTGTGTGGGTGTATGTGTGTGTGTGTGTGTGTTGGAAGCCCTCCCGCGAGGTAATATCCAATCACTCTCACTCTGTTATTACTGAAGCCGGTTCAAAGTGCAGCCGTAGTTGACAGGTCTGCTGGGAGCGTGTCTATGTTCCCTCTTTGTATGAAACTGGGGAACATAGGACCCTTTTTCCCCGCTTTTCCCAAAAAGGGTCCTATGTTCCCCGGTCTGTTCATTTTTCCACCATTACTGCCAAATTCCATGGAAAATAGGCCGAACCCCTAATCCTAACCCTACCCCTGAAAGTAAAAAGCTAAGCCTCGATGAAAGACAATATGATTAGGGGTAGGAATATACAAACATGAGTAATCCTAAAAAATGAACTGCAAAGTAAGCAGAAAGTAGCTGCTGTGATAATGTAAGTTTAGTGCTGCTTGAGCTAAGTTGGGCCATGTGACGGTAGGCCTGCTGGCCATGCTGAGAGTCTACCGGAAAGATTGATAGATTGCGGGAACATAGAGATGACCCCGCAAGCAGGCTAGCACTAGCGGGCTAACGTATGGGGGCTAACGGGCCAGCAGGCTAACTTTAGCTGGTTAGCGTTAGCGGGATAGCATTAGTGGGATATCGTTAGCGAGCTAACGTTAGCTTACTGCAATGTCCAACATTAACTTCTCATATTCAGTGTTAATAAGAATGTGATCTCCATCCATAGCATCAAGGTGAGCAGCACAGATGTGTTGTACGTGTCGTGTTTGGATGCTAATGTCGGCTCAGAGCCAGGAGCAACATCTGTAAAGAGACGATGTTGTCTGTTGTTGTTGTTGTTATTATAACGACTGAGAGGGCGGAGACATAAACAGACGTAAACAGTGAGGTGATGACGTGGCTCTCTGTGGAGAAGTGTTTTATTATTCAGTACACCAGTCATACTGGAATTTGTTTACTGAGATATGCAGTTTTTGCTCACAAACCACGCCCACCGAGCGAAACAATCTGTATTGACAGAAGGAGCCTCCTCGACAATTTCATCCACTAGAAAAAAAAAGAAAAGATGGTGGTCATGTTTGTCAGTGAAATACCTGCGTTCTCTGTTTCCAGGTGAGTTGTTTTGCTCTCGGTGGCAGTCAGTTGAGTTTCCAGAGACTTCAGGTCTGCAGCTTGGAATGAAAAACAGAAGAAGTTTGATTTTGTTTGTGAATTATCACATGACAACAGTGTAACATAGATATGTCCATGTCCATCTTCATATAGATTTCAGTGCACTGACACACTTCATCACCTGCATTTTCTCTCTCCAGCGTGTCGATCCTGGACTCGCTGCTGCTCAGTCTGGTCTGCAGCTCTGGAGTTGATGCAATGACAGTGAATTACAGAGCAGCACGCTGTTAACATGGACAACACATTATTTACAGCAGTTTGACCCTCATTTTATGTAAAAAAAAAATAAAAATAAATAAAAATACACTGAAAACTGTTGTAAATGAAAACTGAGACGAACTGTTTGGTGCTTGACAATAGGCGGGTCTCAGGCCTACACACGAACTTCCACATATACTGATATGCATACATCCCTCCCCCAACCACCCCCCAACCCACGCCTTCGACGCTTCATACCCCCAGCGAGACAGGCGGGTCTGTGAGCTGCGCTGATCGGCTGCAAGATCCGGATATGACCGCCTGGCTATGCTGCCCCCCCCCCCCCCCCTGCACGTCATAAGTCTATTCATGTTGTGAAAGTGTAACATGCCATGTTGCTGAGGTTTTTTTTTTCATGCTTTTTTCCTCCTTTCCTCTCCCCATGTGTGCTGTGTTTCTTTCTCTTCTCACCCTGTCTTCCTGTCCTGTCTACCTTGTGATATTGTTTGTGGGTCTATTATGCGTTCTGGACGGGTTGATGGCTCAATTTCGTTGTACTTGTACTTGTACACTGTGCAATGACAATAAAGGTTCATTCATCATCAAATATCCATGACAACTTAACCCATATTGACCCCCCTTCTAATGCACAACATGCATCAAAAATGACCCACATTCATTCATTAGCTAAATACTAGTTTAGCAAGCTAATTAGCTAAATACTAGCTTAGCAAGCTAATTAGCTAAATACTAGCTTAGCATACTACTTAGCTAAATGCTTAGCCAAGAAGTTAGCTAAGTAGTTAGCTTAGCAAGCTACTTAGCTAAATACTTTGCCAAGAATTTAGCTATGTAGTTAGCTTAGCAAGCTACTTAGCTAAATACTTAGCCAAGAAGTTAGCTAAGCAATTAGCTTAGCAAGCTACTAAGCTAAAAAATGGATATGGGTCATTTTGACCCATGTTGTGCATTAGAAGAGTAGTGACACAAAAAGGGATTTTATTAAGAAATGAATAAAGGAAAACATAAAATTAGAATGTATGATGATCAAAAACAAACTAATTGAGGAAAACCTGGAATAGTGAATGATGAAAATAATTTATTGCAAAGATATGGAACATAAAAACTCTGTGGGTCACTGTAGACCATGTTGTGCCTCAGAGGGTTAAAGACAACATGGAGAGTAATCAGTGTGTACCTGAGTTCTCTCTCTGCAGCAGCTCCACGTACACGTTGGTGACCATCAGCTCAGCTTTCAGTTCCTCCACCTGGCTCTCACTGTCCGTCACTGCGGCCTGAACGTTCCTCAGCTCCACCTTGAGCTCCACCACCATGTCTCTCAGAGCCCTCACCTCCGCCCAGATGTCAGCTGTGGTTGTCTTTGTGGTCTCCGTCCCTGAGCTCCTGACCCACACAGAGCCAGCAGCAGCAGCAGCAAACCAACAGCCCTCATTGTTCAGTTCACACGTCTTCACAAAGGTGCAGAGGTCCAGTCGGCCCGCCTTATATCCTCTCCAGACTCCAAGGATCCTGTTTGGGATCACGTGTTCTAGTTTGGCCTCAGATGAGCCGATATGATCTGTGTGCAGGTGAGAAGATACCAGCTGCTGCAGGCTGCTGGAACACTTTGACCATGAACGCCAAGTGTTGATTAACACACACACAGACACACACACACACACACACACACACACACACACACACACACACACACACACACCAAACAGAGATACCTGAACAGGTTCAGGTCACCTAAAGAAACTGTTTCTGGGGTTTTTTTTCCCTGTTAAAAGGTTTTTTTGAGGAGTTTTACCCTGTTAAAAGTGTTTTTGACGAGTTTTTTCCCTGTTAAATGGTATTTTGAGCAGTTTTTCCCTGTTAAAGGGTTTTTTTGAGGAGTTTGACCCTGTTAATAGTGTTTTTGAGGAGTTTTTCCCTCCTAAAAGGGTTTTTTGAGGAGTCTTTCCCTGTTAAAAGTGTTTTTGAGGAGTTTTTCCCTCCTAAAGGCTTTTTTTGAGGAGTTTTACCCTGTTAAAAGTGTTTTTGAGGAGTTTTTCCCTCCTAAAAGGGTTTTCTGAGGAGTCTTTCCCTGTTAAAAGTGTTTTTGAGGAGTTTTTTCCCTGTTAAAAGTGTTTTTGACGAGTTTTTTCCCTGTTAAATGGTATTTTGAGAAGTTTTTCCCTGTTAAAGGGTTTTTTTGAGGAGTTTGACCCTGTTAATAGTGTTTTTGAGGAGTTTTTCCCTCCTAAAAGGGTTTTTTGAGGAGTCTTTCCCTGTTAAAAGTGTTTTTGAGGAGTTTTTCCCTCCTAAAAGGCTTTTTTTGAGGAGTTTTACCCTGTTAAAAGTGTTTTTGAGGAGTTTTTCCCTGTTAAAGGGTTTTTTGAGGAGTTTTTCCCTGTTAAAAGTGTTTTTGACAAGTTTTTTCCCTGTTAAAAGGTATTTTGAGCAGTTTTTCCCTGTTAAAAGTGCTTTTGAGGAGTTTTTCCCTGTTAAAAGGGTTTTTTGAGGAGTTTTACCCTGTTAAAAGTGCTTTTGAGGAGTTTTTCCTCCCTAAAAGGGTTTTTGAGGAGTTTTTCCCCAAAAGGGTTTTTGGTTTTCAGAAGATCTGCTACGCGGATGACACCCAGCTCTACCTCTCTACCAAACCCTCTGTTACGGCTCCACCCACACCCTCCTCCTCTGCTCCTTCACACCCCTCTGTTCCGGCCTCAGCCACTCCCAGCACCTCAGCTCGCTCCCAGCGGGCACTCCTCAGACACAGCTGCAACAGGTTGAGTTGACGAGGTGAATGAGCCGGATCACTGCACACCTGCTGCCACTCTCCAATCAACCCCTCTGCCTACAAGACTCCAGCTCTCCTGCCAGTCATCGCCAGATCTTCCCTGATTGTTACCTGGCAAGTACCTAGAAGAGAAGAGAAGTGTTTTGTTGCTGTTGCCTTTTTGCCCTTTTGGCTTTTTGAACCTTTTTGCCTCCTTGCCTTGCTCCAACTCATATTCAACCTCTCTTCCCACAGATCTCCCCTCTCCAGCAGTGATCCGGCTTGCCTGCCCGTCAACCAGCCCAGTCACTTCACCTCCAGCTCACCTCCGGTTCCCCTCCAGCTCCCCTCCAGCTCACCCAGCCTTTTCCCCCCACATCACCCTACTAATAAAACCCTGAACTCTACTAAATCCTGCCTCCTGTGTTGTGCGCTCGAGCCTCTCCCCGCTACCCCTAACAGAAGATCTGGCCCTGGACCCAGGCTCGGCAGACACAGGAGAGCGGACCCAAACCCCGCTTCCTGAACCCGCACAGCAGGCTCTCCAGGCCCAAGGGAGAGTTATTTCGGACCACAGCCGTCTCCTCAGGGAGGCTTCAGTTTCTGTCCAGTCCCTGGGTGACCGGCTCCTGGCCCAGGAGGCTCTACAGCAGGGGCGCTCTTCCCAGGTCCAGAACCTCACATCGATGGTCCAGGCCCTGTCGGAGCAGGTGGCTGCAGTTATGGCTGCCATCACCCCCCTGGCTGCCCCTGCCGCAGGTCCAACCCCGTTGGCTGCTCCGCCTCCGGCCCTGTCTTCCGTCCAGCCCCGTGAGCCCAACTTGGCCAGTCCCCGCCCCTTCGACGGGACCTTTTCCCAGTTCCGTGGCTTCATCATGCAGTGTGAGTTGATATTTTCCCATCAACCCAGCCAGTTCCTCACACCAGCAGCCCGTGTGGCCTTCATCACCAACCTCACCACCAGCGAGGCCCTGAATTGGGCCCAGGCCATCCTCAGCTCTCGCCCGGCTTTGTTTGACGACTACACCACCTTCCTCGCTGAGTTCAGGAGGGTCTTCGACCACCCCACTGCCGGGCAGGATGTTGGGGCACGGCTGATGTCCCTTCGCCAGGGGAACCGGACAGCAGCCGCCTTCTCGACAGAGTTTCGCACTCTTGCTGCTGGGAGTGGTTGGAATGACGCTGGGCTAAGGAGCGCTTTTCGTCAGGGGCTGAGTGAGAACATCAAGGACGAACTCATCAGAGACAAGCCCTCCACTCTGGACGAACTGGTGGCCTTGGCTATTGATGTGGACGAGCGCATCAGGGAGCGCCAGCGTGAGAGGCGGCCCCCGACCAGCTCATCACGGCCCTGGAACACCATCCTCGGGGTCTCCCCACCAAGGGCCAACCCCCCTGTTCGAGAACCAGCCACCACCATCCCCTCAGGTGAGGAGCCCATGCAGTTGGGTCGGACTCGCCTCACCGCAGCAGAGAGGAACCGGAGGATTGTCCGGGGATTGTGCCTCTACTGTGGTGACGGCAGGCACCTCCGCGACTCCTGCCCCTCCCTGCCAAAAGAGTAGGCTCACCCGAAGGGGGATTGCGGGTGAGCCAAATTACTCACTCCCCACCACCTATCAGCCCAGCCAGGTTCCCTGTCACCCTCTCCTGGCAGGGTCAGACTACTTCAGTCGGGGCCATCATAGACTCAGGGGCAGACGGGAACTTCCTGGACGCCCAGTTTGCCCGCTCGGCTGCCCTCCCCCTCATCGCCCTGGAGTCCCCACTTGCAGTCTCTGCCCTTGATGGACACAGTCTGGGGCCCCTCACCCACCGCACAAGACCCCTCTCCATGACCATCTCCGGGAACCATGTGGAGACGATCGACTTCTATGTCCTTAATTCTCCCCAAGCCCCCCTCATTCTGGGCCGACCATGGCTGGAGCTCCACATTCCCCATGTCAGCTATGGTGAGGGGCGCATCCTCAGCTGGAGTACGGCCTGCTATGCGCGGTGTCTCCGTGCTGCTCATACCCCGTCGTCACCACCACAGCCCCCTCCAGCTCCCCCAGACCTCTCCTCCGTGCCAGAGGTCTACCACGACTTGGGAGAGGCCTTCAGTAAAGAGCGTGCATGCACCCTGCCCCCGCACCGGCCCTATGACTGTGCCATTGAGCTCCGCCCTGGCAGCAAACACCCGGTCAGCCGCCTGTACAACCTTGCCCCTCCAGAGAAGGCCGCCATGGATGAGTACATCTCCGAGAGCCTGGCCGAGGGGCTTATCCGACCTTCTCACTCCCCGGTGGCAGCGGGATTTTTCTTTGTGAAGAAGAAGGATGGGTCCCTCAGGCCATGCATTGACTACCGTGAGCTCAACGCCATCACCATCCGGAACACCTACCCTCTCCCCCTCATGAGCTCCAACTTCGAGCCCCTCCTCGGGGCCACGGTGTTCACTAAGTTGGACCTACGGAACGCATACCATCTGGTCCGGATCCGTGAGGGGGACGAATGGAAGACGGCTTTCAAGACCCCCCGTGGCCACTATGAATACCGAGTGATGCCCTTCGGCCTAACCAACGCCCCCTCGGTTTTCCAGGCCCTGATGAATGACGTGCTGAGGGATATGTTGGACATCTTTGTGGTCCTGTACCTGGATGACATCCTGGTGTTCTCCAGAGACCCTGAGGAACACGTCCAGCATGTCCGCCTCGTCATCCAGCGTCTCTTGGAGAACCGACTGTTTATTAAGGCTGAGAAATGCATCTTCCACGCTCCCTCCGTGGAATTTCTGGGACTCATTGTGGAGGGGGGACGGACCCGGCCTGACCCTAAGAAGATCCGGGCAGTCGTCGACTGGGAACAGCCTACCTCCCGCAAGCAGCTGCAGTCCTTCCTTGGCTTCGCCAACTTTTATCGCCGGTTTGTTCGGGACTACAGTCGGGTGGCTGCCCCCCTTACTGCCCTCACCTCCTCTCTGCGACCGTTTGCCTGGACACCAGGGGCCAGTACCGCCTTCGCTGACCTGAAGAGGCGCTTCACCTCTGCACCGATCCTGGTCAACCCAGACCCCACGAAGCCCTTCATAGTGGAGGTGGACGCCTCAGACACGGGCGTGGGCGGTGTCCTCTCTCAGCGGTCTGCTGACCAGAAGATGCGCCCCTGTGCCTTCTTTTCCCATCGCTACTGCCCCGCTGAGACCAACTACGACATCGGTAACCGGGAGCTACTGGCTGTTGTGGAGGCATTCCAGGAGTGGCGGCACTGGCTGGAGGGCGCAGAGCACCCCATCACCGTTCTATCAGACCACAAGAATCTGACGTACATCAGGTCGGCCAGGAGGTTGACCTCCCGCCAGGCACGCTGGGCCCTGTTCCTCGGGCGGTTCGACTTCACCATCACGTTCCGCCCGGGGTCCCTGAACAACAAGGCTGACTCTCTGTCTCGGTGTCATGCGGCGGGGGAGGAGCCTACCACTCCAGATACCATCCTTCCTTCCTCCCGGGTCATCGGAGTGGTCAATATGGACATTGAGGCAGCGGTCATAAGGGCTCAGCACACCCAGCCCGACCCTGGGACTGGTCCACCTGGTCGTCTCTTCGTCCCGGAGGCTGTCAGAGCCATGGTAATCCAGTGGGGTCATGCCAGCCGCTTTGCCTGCCACCCGGGGGCCCGACGTACCCTGTCCTTCCTGCGCCGGCAGTTCTGGTGGCCTACTATGGCAGAGGATGTCCGGGGGTACGTCTCAGCCTGCCCCACTTGTGCCCGCAGCAAGACATCCCATCAGCCCCCGTCTGGTCTGCTGCGGCCCCTCCCCGTACCCAGTCGTCCATGGTCCCACATCGCGGTCGACTTTGTGACTGGTCTCCCCCTGTCCCAGGGTGACTCAGTCATCCTCACCATTGTGGACCGGTTCTCAAAGTCTGTGCGGTTGGTGGCCCTGGCGAAGCTGCCAACCGCAGCGGAGACTGCAGAGCTGCTGACTGCCCATGTCTTCAGGCTGTACGGGCTCCCCCAGGATGTGGTGTCTGACCGTGGTCCCCAGTTCACCTCGAAGGTGTGGCAGGCCTTCTGTGGGGGTATTGGGGCCACGGCAAGCCTCTCATCCGGCTACCACCCCCAGACCAACGGGCAGGCCGAGAGGACAAATCAGAGTCTGGAGTCGGCACTCCGCTGCATGGCTTCCCTCCATCCATCCTCCTGGAGCAGGGACCTGCCCTGGGTTGAGTACTCCCTGAATGCCATGGTCAGCGACTCCACCGGCCGGTCACCTTTTGAGTGCTCCCTGGGGTACCAGCCCCCCCTGCTCCCACTCCAGGAGGCCGATGCTTCGGTCCCGTCTGTCCAGGCTCACATCCGTCGGTGTCGGCGGGTTTGGGCCTCTGTGCGCTCGGCTCTGCTCCGTGCTACGTCGCGGGCCGCTCGGGGTGCCAACCGGCGCCGCTCCCCTGCACCTGAGTACCAGGCCGGCCAGCAGGTTTGGTTGTCCACTGCTGACCTCCCCCTCCACGTCCCCTCCCGGAAGCTGGCGCCCAGGTTCATCGGTCCCTATGTCATCGACCGGGTGATCAACCCTGCGGCTGTCCGGCTGGTCCTCCCCCACTCCCTTTGGCGTGTCCACCCGGTGTTCCACGTCTCCCGGGTCAAGCCCGTCGTCACAAATGCTCTTGTGCCGCCGGCTCCTGCTCCGCCCCCTCCTCAGCTGGTGGATGGTCACCCTCAGTGGGCGGTTAGGCGGCTCCTTCGGGCCCGGCGCCAGGGCCGGGGGTTCCAGTACCTGGTTGACTGGGAGGGGTATGGGCCTGAGGAACGGAGCTGGGTTCCCAGGTCGCAGATCATGTCCCCTGCCCTCCTCCGGGACTTCTACAGGGCCCACCCTGATGCCCCGGGTGGGCCCCGGATGGCCGCACCTGGAGGTGCTCGCTCGGGGGGGGGGGGTCCTGTTACGGCTCCACCCACACCCTCCTCCTCTGCTCCTTCACACCCCTCTGTTCCGGCCTCAGCCACTCCCAGCACCTCAGCTCGCTCCCAGCGGGCACTCCTCAGACACAGCTGCAACAGGTTGAGTTGACGAGGTGAATGAGCCGGATCACTGCACACCTGCTGCCACTCTCCAATCAACCCCTCTGCCTACAAGACTCCAGCTCTCCTGCCAGTCATCGCCAGATCTTCCCTGATTGTTACCTGTCAAGTACCTAGAAGAGAAGAGAAGTGTTTTGTTGCTGTTGCCTTTTTGCCCTTTTGGCTTTTTGAACCTTTTTGCCTCCTTGCCTTGCTCCAACTCATATTCAACCTCTCTTCCCACAGATCTCCCCTCTCCAGCAGTGATCCGGCTTGCCTGCCCATCAACCAGCCCAGTCACCTCACCTGCTCTTCACCTCCAGCTCACCTCCGGTTCCCCTCCAGCTCCCCTCCAGCTCACCCAGCCTTTTCCCCCCACATCACCCTACTAATAAAACCCTGAACTCTACTAAATCCTGCCTCCTGTGTTGTGCGCTCGAGCCTCTCCCCGCTACCCCTAACACCCTCCTCATCACTTCCACCTACTGTCTGCAAGCAATTAATTCTTGGTTCTCCTATGCACTATAATGTACATTAGTTGTGCAGTATTATTAGCTTCAGTACTTCAGTCAGCTGTGTAATCATTCCACAGTGCGAAATAAATATTTTATCTGTGTAATGGTGCAGTTTCAACTGAAAAGTTGACTTTAATGTCCATATTAATAATGTGTTGAACAAGCTGAGACCAAAAGTGTTTTTTGGTTATTTGTCTAAAAATGTTTTCCATGTGAGGCCAGAGTGGAACAACTTCACCTCCAGCCACGGAGAGGGGGAAAGTGTGAAGAGGAACACTTTGTAGTGATCAGAACAACATTTGTTGGATATAAAAACATTATTTTAGATGAAGCAAGACAATATTCAAACAGGGTGGGTATGAAGTTAATTGCTTGAAATTTTTTTTATAAAAACATATGTAATTGATAAGATGGTTAGTTGGAGCTCTGCTGACATGAGGACAGGAAACGATCAGCTCACAGTGACAGCTTTAATCTGATTGGAGCGTCTCAGCCTGCCCTGGTTGTCACGCTAACACAAACCACAGTCCTGTTATCTGTCATCTGTCTTCAGCTTCTTTTCACGTCAGTGTTTGGACGGGAACTTAATACCACAACTCCCCTCTGTGTCACTTCTACACAGACTCTAGCCTGGATCTCAAACTCGCGGCCTGCGGGCCAAATGTGGCCCTCAGGACGATATTTTGTGGCCCCCACCTTGATATGAAAGTTTAACGTGAGTTTTATATGAACGGCACTTTACCGTGTTGTGTGTGGAAGGTCCCTTTAAATACTTTTTTGTAATTTTGTGTCTTTTTTAATAATTTTGTGTCTTATTAATAAGTGTGTGTCTTTTTTAATAATTTTGTCTTTTTTAATAATGGTGTGTCTTTTTTAATAATGGTGTGTCTTTTATTTGGTAATTTTGTGTCTTTTTTAATAAGTTTGTGTCTTTTTTAATAATTTCGTGTCTTTTTTAATAAGTTTGTGTCTTTTTTAATAATTTCGTGTCTTTTTTGGTAATTTTGTGTCTCTTTTAATAAGTTTGTGTCTTTTTTAATAATTTTGTGTCTTTTTAATATTTGTGTGTCTTTTTTAATAATTTTGTCTTTTTTAGTAATTTTATGTCTTTTTTGGTCATTTTGTGTCTTTTTTTGATCATTTTGTGTCTTTTTAAAGTGATTTAGTGTTTTTTCAGTCATTTTCTGTCTTTTTTTTGTAATTTTGAGTCTTTTTTTGGTCATTTTGATACTGCCTCCATCGGCCACCAGCTAATTTGAGTTTGAGACCCCTGATTTAGACCAACGTCTTTCCACTTGTTGCCTCTGTCAGGGTCATCATGAACCAGATTACAGACAACATTTAGTTGGAGCTCTACGGATATGATCACAGGAAATGATCAGCTGACAGTGACAGCTTTAATCTGATAGGAGCGTCTCAGCCTGCCCTGGTTGTCACGCTAACACAAACCACAGTCCTGTTATCTGTCATCTGCCAGCAGCTTCTGATCAAGTGATCAGTTTCACAGAAATGCACTTCAGAGAAGTCTAAATGTCATCTTCAGTGTATTTAAAGGCCGACTTCATCTGTGTCCCTTGTTGTGTTTTTAAACTGGAAATGCCCACTCATGGCCCCCACCTTGATATGAAAGTTTAATGTGAGTTTTATATAAATGGGACTTTACCGTGTTGTGTGTGGAAGGTCCCTTTAATTACTTTTTTTGGGTGATTTTGTGTCTTTTTTTTGTGGTCATTTTCTGTATTTTTTAAAATAATTTAGTGTCTTTTTTAATAATTTAGTGTCTTTTTTAATAATTGTGTGTCTTTTTAATAATTTTGTCTTTTTTATTAATTGTGTGTCTTTTTCAGTAAGTTTGTGTCTTTTTCAATAATTTTGTGTTGTTTTTAATAATTGTGTGTCTTTTTTAATATGTGTGTGTCTTTTTCAATAAGTTTGTGTCTTTTTTTGGTAATTGTGTATCTTTTTCAATAATTTTGTGTCTTTTTTAATAATTTTGTGTCTTTTTTTGGTAATTTTGTGTCTTTTTTAATAAGTTTGTGTCTATTTTAATAATTGTGTCTTTTTAAATACTTTTGTGTCTTTTTTAATATTTATATGTCTTTTTTTAAATAATTTTGTGTCTTTTTTAATAATTGTGTGTATTTTTTAATATGTGTGTGTCTTTTTAAATAATTGTGTGTCTTTTTTAATAATTTTGTGTCTTTTTTATATTTGTGTGTCTTTTTAATACTTTTGTGTCCTTTTTTAATAATTGTGTGTCTTTTTTAATAAATTTTGTGTCTTTTACTAATAATTGTGTGTCTTTTTCAATAAGTTTGTGTCTTTTTTTTGGTAATTTTGTCTCTTTTTAAAATAATTTTGTGTCTTTTTTAATATTTTTTTGTCTTTTTTAATAATTTTGTGTCTTTTTAATATTTGTGTGTCTTTTTAATACTTTTGTGTCTTTTTTAACAATTGTGTGTCATTCTTAATATTTATGTCTGTTTTAAGAAATTTTGTGTCTTTTCTTAATAATTGTGTGTCTTTTTAAATATTTTTTTGTCTTTTTTAATATTTGTGTGTCTTTTTTAAATAATTGTATGTATTTTTTAATATGTGTGTGTCTTTTTTAATAATTGTGTGTCTTTTTAATATTTGTGTGTCTTTTTTAATAATTTTGTGTCTTTTTTAATAATTGTGTGTCTTTTTTAATAATTGTGTTTTTTAAAATAATTTTGTTTCTTTTTTATAATTGTGTGTCTTTTTTAATAATTTTTTGTCTTTTTTGATAATTTTGTGGGTTTTTTTGGTTTTTTTTTTTTCTTTTTAAGTAATTTAGTTTTTTTCTGTTATTCTGTGTATTTTTCTGTTATTTTGTGTATATTTTTGGGTCATTTTGTGACTTTTTAAAAATATTCTGTGTCTTTTTTGGTAATTCTGTGTATTTTGTTGGTCATTTTGTGCCTTTTTTTTCAGTTTGTGTCTTTTTAAAGTAATTTAATGTTTTTTCAGTAATTTTCTGTCTTTTTTTTTCTCGTAATTTTGTGTCTTTTTTACGGTCATTTTGATACTACCTCATGAACCAGATTACAGACAACATTTAAACAGGGTTGGTATGAAACAGAGAGAAAGTAGATAAAGAAATAAAACTATCATCAAAACATACGTTTGTCAGTAATTAATATGATGGTTAGTTGGAGCTCTGGTGATGTGTAAACAGGAAATGATGAACAGATAGTGACAGCTTTAATCTGATAACAGCTGATGTCAGCCTCACTGTTTCCTGTTCACTCACCTGCAGCCCAACAGAGCTGCATTAAGTTACAGCTGATGCTAACACACACGTTTCCTGCTGCTGCTTCACATTAAAAAACACCTCAGCTGGACGAACACAAGAGGCTTTTATTGTGAAGCAGCCACAGGAAATACAATGTCTTCATCACTGAGGTCAACAAAGTTTGATATATTGTTTGAAGTAACATTTTGAGACACTTTTAAACAGAGAATAGGTTTTAAATCAGAACATAATTTTATATATATATATTTTATATATATCTTTTATATATATCGTTGCAACTGTAGTTAACTATAGTTGTTTCTAAGCGTTATGGTAGGAACGTGTTAGACCCGCCTTCAAAATAAAAGCAAACACATGTAGCTTTCAAAATAAGAGCATATGGATATGTTTGCAGATAGATTTGCTGATCCCGTTTTTCTTCACCTTTATGATCTGACAGTTATTTTTTCACTTTAACCTACTTTATCAACACATTGAGCCCAAAAATACACAAAAATCATGAAACCCGAGTTGAAAAATTATACTATTTACTACAATAAAAACCAGAAATATGCTCAATGAACTGTTTTGGAACTTGAAAATATAAACAGGATGCAAATATGAACATATAAAAAGGTAAAATGTAAATATAACTAGAACATTTCTAAAGAAATTTTTATTGTGTGCTTGCCTCTGGACCGTGACTCTCGTGACTTATCAAAAGGGGCAGGGATTAAACAGGGGCCTTCTGCTGAGTACACTGACACCTCATACAAGTCTCTAGGACAAACGGTTCATTAGTTAGTAAAAGGGGGCGTGGCTAATCAAAAAGGGCGGGAATTTATGAAACATTCTTATGTACAACTGGTAAATGATGAACCATCATCATGCATGACAAGTTTGAGGCCAATTGGACAATGTATGGTCAAGTTATAAGGTCTCGTGTTTTATGAAGAAATGCCATGTCTGTTGAGTTACAGTTAACTGTTTTCAGTTAAAATGTCGTGTTGGAGGAGGGGAGGGGGGAGGGGCTTTGGTAGCTAAGAAACCAGGTGGCCAGGTGGAGTCTACCAATCAGAGCAGAGCAATCAACTGAAATTAACTGACCGCTCTGCCACACTGAGCAGCCAGAGGGAGACAAACTGAAAATTCTGGCCTCGAACAGAAAGCATTTTTGGCAAAACCATAATACCTATCATTGATCCGACTTCACTTTGAGCGTCCTGAGTTCTTCCTCAATGTCTACATATATTTTTTTTAAAGAAAAGTGAAAAAATAGCTTTGTTAGAGCGATCTAAAAAAACTCTTACATTTCCATTTTCAAGATATCTTCCTGCGTTTTTAATATGGGAGCCAATGAGGCAGTTGGTGCGTTTTGTTTGTGCATCTGTGCGTCCTGCGCCAAAACTATAACTCTGACAGCTTTACCAGAGGATTGTGAGTGAGAGGACAAATTTTCCTGCATTTCGATGTATAAATTATTTCTGTAGAGTGAAATTTGCGGCCTGGAGCGCAGTTTTCAAATTTATTTTTTTAATTCTTTCTCTCCCTCTACACTCATCACATCACCACTCTAGACTCTCCATAGGGTTACATTGGGGGGATTTTTTGACGTGTTTTTGCCCAATAATTTGAAAACTGTTTGTCAAAAACCTTATAAAAGTCATAGCACACTTGTCATGGGCGAGCCGGTCGATTTGATACCTTTTTTGTGTATGTGCGACCAAAACTCTGGGAGGAGTAGTCGACTGAAAAATGACACGGAAGAAACAGAAGAATAACTAGAAAATTCCTAAAGAAATTTTGATTGTGTGCTTGCCTCTGGACCGTGACTCTCGTGGCTTATCAAAAGGGGCACGGATTAAACAGGGACTTTCTGCTGAGTGCACTGACACCTCGTACAAGTCTCTAGGACAAACGGTTCACTAGTTAGTAAAATGGGCGTGGCTTATCAAAAGGGGCGGGGTTATCAATCACCAGTTAAACAGGGACTCTATGCTGAGTAATCGGACATCTTATACAAGTTTCTAGGACAAACGGTTCATTAGTTAGTAAAAGGGGGCGTGGCTAATAAAAAGGGCGGGAATTTATGAATTATTGTTATGTAGAACTGAAAAGTGATGAACCATCATCATGCATGACAAGTTTGAGGAAGATTGGACAATGTATGGTCAAGTTATAAGGTCTCGTGTTTTATGAAGAAAGCCATGTCTGTTTACTTAGAGTAAACTGACAGTTATCAGTTAGAATGTCTGTGTTGGAGGAGGGGGGGCTTTGGTAGCTAAGCAACCACGTGGCCAGGTGGAGTCGACCAATCAGAGCAGAGCAATCAACTGAAATTAACTGACGATGGAGACAGTTCCATCAAAGTGAGCAGACAGAGGTCGACAAACTTGAAATTCTGGCCTCGAACAGAAAGCATTTTCGGCAAAACCATAATACCTATCATTGATCCGACTTTACTTTGAGCGTCCTGAGTTCTTCCTGAACATCTCCATATGTTTTTTTTTAAGAAAAATGAAAAAATAGCTTTGTTAGAGCGATTTTAAAAAACTGTTAAATTTTTTTTTTGAGAAATCTTCCTTCATTTTTAATATGGGAGCCGATGCGGCAGTTGGTGCATTTTGTTTGAGCATCTGTGCGTCCTGCGCCCAAACTATAACTCTGACAGCTTTACCAGAGGATTGTGAGTGAGAGGACAAATTTTCCTACGTTTCTATGTATAAATTATTTCTGTAGAGTGAAATTTGCGGCCTGGAGCGCAGTTTTCAAATTTATTTTTTGACAATTCTTTCTCTCCCTCTACACTCTGTTTGATGACTTCCCCACTCTAGACTCTCCATAGGGTTACATTGGGGGGATTTTTTGACGTGTTTTTGCCCAATAATTTGAAAACCGTATGTCAAAACCCTTAGAAAAGTCATAGCACACTTGTCATGGGCGAGCCGGTCGGTTTGATACCTTTTTTGTGTATGTGCGGCAAAAACTCTGGGAGGAGTAGTCGACCGAAAAATGACACGGAAGAAACGGAAGATTAAAAATAACTAGAAAATTTCTAAAGAAATTTTGATTGTGTGCTTGCCTCTAGACCATCATTCTCGTGGCTCAAATCAACAGTCAAACAGTGACTCTGTCCTGAGTTCACAGATACCTCATACAAGTCTGTAGGACAAACGGTTCACAAGTTAGTAAAAGGGGGCGTGGTCACTCAAAGGGGGCGTGGCTTGAATCAGCAGTTAAACAGGGACTCTGTCCTGATTTCACAGACACCTCATACAAGTCTCTAGGACAAACGGTTCATTAGTTATGAAAGGGGGCGTGGCTAATCAAAAGGGGCGGAGTTATCAATCACCAGTTAAACAGGGACTTCATGCCGAGTAATCTGACACTTTATACAAGTTTCTAGGACAAACGGTTCATTAGTTATGAAAGGGGGCGTGGCTAATCAAAAAGGGCGGGAATTTATGAAACATTATTATTAGTTATTAGTATAAGTGGTCAGTGATGAACCATCATCATGCTTGGCAAGTTTGAGGAAGATTGGACAATGTATGGTCAAGTTATAAGGTCTCATGTTTTATGAAGTCTGTTCACTTAGAGTAAACTGACAGTTATCAGTTAGAATGTCTGTGTTGGAGGGGGGAGGGGGGAGGCTTTTGTAGCTAAGCAACCAGGTGGCCAGGTGGAGTCGACCAATAAGAGCAGAGCAATCAACTGAAATTAACTGACAGTTCCTTCACAGTGAGCAGACAGAGGTCGACAAACTGAAAATTCTGGCCTCGAACAGAAAGCATTTTTGGCAAAACCATAATACCTATCATTGATCCGACTTCACTTTGAGCGTCCTGAGTTCTTCCTGAACGTCTACATATATTTTTTTTTAAAGAAAGATGAAAAAATAGCTTTGTTAGAGCGATTTTAAAAAACTGTAAAAAAAATTTTGGGGAGAAATCTTCCTGCATTTTTAATATGGGAGCCAATGAGGCAGTTGGTGCGTTTTGTTTGTGCATCTGTGCGTCCTGCGCCAAAACTATAACTCTGACAGCTTTACCAGAGGATTGTGAGTGAGAGGACAAATTTTCCTACGTTTCTATGTATAAATTATTTCTGTAGAGTGAAATTTGCGGCCTGGAGCGCAGTTTTCAAATTTATTTTTTGACAATTCGTTCTCTCCCTCTACACTCTGTTTGATTACATCCCCACTCTAGACTCTCCATAGGGTTACATTGGGGGGATTTTTTGACGTGTTTTTTCCCAATAATTTGAAAACCGTTTGTCGGAACCCTTATAAAAGTCATAGCACACTTGTCATGGGCGAGCCGGTCGGTTTGATACCTTTTTTGTGTATGTGCGGCCAAAACTGTGGGAGGAGTAGTCGACCGAAAAAACACCACGGAAGAAACGGAAGAATAAAAATAAGCCCGGTGAAGAGTAGTTAGTGTGCTTTTGCAAGCACACAAAATAACTAGAAACAAAATTCCAGGGAAATTTTGGAGTGC
Source organism: Centropristis striata (assembly GCF_030273125.1). Taxonomy (NCBI): domain Eukaryota; kingdom Metazoa; phylum Chordata; class Actinopteri; order Perciformes; family Serranidae; genus Centropristis; species Centropristis striata. Next base: position 519,424 of record NC_081533.1, on the reverse strand, counting down.
CACGGGACTACTGCCGGATGATTCTCGTGGCTTAAATCAGCAGTTAAACAGGGACTCTGTCCTGAGTTCACAGACACCTCATACAAGTCTGTAGGACAAACGGTTCACAAGTTAGTAAAAGGGGGCGTGGCTACTCAATGGGGGCGTGGCTTCAATCAGCAATTAAACAGGGACTCTGTCCTGAGTTCACAGACACCTCATACAGGTCTGTAGGACAAACGGTTCATTAGTTAGTAAAAAGGGGCGTGGCTACTCAAGGGGGCGTGCCTTCAATCACCAGTAAAACAGGGGCTCCATCCTGAGTTCACAGACACCTCATACAAGTCTGTAGCACAAACGGTTCACAAGTTAGTAAAAGGGGGCGTGGTTACTCAATGGGGGCGTGGCTTCAATCAGCAATTAAACAGGGACTCTGTCCTGAGTTCACAGACACTTCATACAAGTCTGTAGGACAAACGGTTCATTAGTTAGTAAAAGGGGGCGTGGCTAATCAAAAGGGGGGGGAATTTATGAAATATTGTTATGAAGACAATCAGTGATGAGCCATCATCATGTATGACAAGTTTGAGGCAGATTGGACAATGTATGGTCAAGTTAAAAGAGTTAACTGTTTTCAGTTAAAATGTCTGTGTTGGAGGAGGGGAGAGGGAGGGGGGAAGCTTTGGTAGCTAAGCAACCACGTGGCCAGGTGGAGTCGACCAATCAGAGCAGAGCAATCAACAGAAACTAACTGTCACTGACAATGCTTTGCTAAAGTGAGCAGCCAGAGGTGGACAAACTGAAAATTCTGGCCTCGAACAGAAAGCATTTTCGGCAAAACCATAATACCTATCACTGATCCGACTTCACTTTGAGCGTCCTGAGTTCTTCCTGAACATCTACATATATTTTTTTTTAAGAAAAATGAAAAAATAGCTTTGTTAGAGCGATCTAAAAAAACTCTTAAATCTGATTATTTCAAAAATCCGCCTGTGTTTTTAATATGGGACTCAATGGGGCAGTTGTTGCGTTTTGGTGGCACTTCTCTGTGTCCTGCGCCCAAACTAAAACTCTGACAGCTTTACCAGAGGATTGTGAGTGAGACCACAAATTTTCCTACGTTTCTATGTATAAATTATTTCTGTAGAGTGAAATTTGCGGCCTGGAGCGCAGTTTTCAAATTTATTTTGTGACAACTCCTTCTCTGCCTCTACACTCTGCTTGATGACATCACCACTCTAGAGTCTCCATAGGGTTACATTGGGGGGATTTTTTGACGTGTTTTTGCCCAATAATTTGAAAACAGTTTGTCGAAACCCTTATAAAAGTCATAGCACACTTGTCATGGGCGAGTCGGTCGATTTGATACCATTTTTGTGTATGTGCGGCCAAAGGAGGAGAAGTCGGCCGAAAAAACACCACGGAAGAAACGGAAGAAAAAGAAAAAGAAAAATAAGCCCGGTGAATAGTAGTTAGTGTGCTTTTGCAAGCAAGCACACAAAATAAAAGAATATACAAAAAAGTCCCATAAAAACATGTTTATTTATTGGCTTTTTTTCCTTGTTAGCTGCAACTCTTCAAAACAAACTATGTGAAAAATGACACAGAGAGCTCCACCAATGCTCAATTATTTCTGTACTACCAAATTAAAAGTATCATATCTTTGGTTTTACATGAGCTAGGAATGTCAATGTTGGATGTTTTTTCGTTAAAGGTCACGTGATGTGATCAGGACGGCACGACAATAGAGACCAGAGGGTTAATTAGTGGTCGAGCTGCCTGGAGGAAGTGGAAGAAAAACATTTCAGAGCAGAAGAGTTAATCAGAGACAGTTGGACAGGATGGAGACTTCTCCTGCACAACTGCAGTAATATAGAGACAGATATGGTTCACTTCCTGTCTTTGACCCTGTTTCCTTTTAGCAGTAACATGTGGTCATGTGATCAGCTCTCAGTCTGGCTGAGATCTAGAGATCTGATTCCACTTCCCTGCTCTCTGTGTAAATTAACACGTACATCATCTCTGTTGGCTAAACACCAAATGTGTTGCTGTCTTTAACCCTAAAAACGCTTGTGATACCAATCTCCTTTAGCCTACAACAGGGAGCTCAAACTGGCGGCCCGCGGGCCAACTGTGGCCCTCGTGACGATATTTTGTGGCCCCCACCTTGATATGAAAGTTTAATGTGAGTTTTATATGAATGGTAGTTTACCGTGTTGTGTGTGGAAGGTCCCTTTAATTACTTTTTGGTAATTTTGTGTCTTTTTATAAAAATAATTTTTGTGTCTTTTTAAAGTAATTTAGTTTTTTTTCTGTCATTTTGTGTCTTTTTTATTTTTAGTAATTTTGTATTTTTTTGTTTTTTTTGTGCCTTTTTTGGTAATTTTGTGTCTTTTTTGGTAATTCTGTGTCTTTTTTAAATAATTTGTGTCTTTTTTTAAGTAATTTAGGGTTTTTTGTTTCATTTTGTGTCTTTTTTTTGCAATTTTGTGTCTTTTTTTGGTCATTTTGATACTGCCTCCAGCGGCCCCCAGGTAATTTGAGTTTGAGACCCCTGGCCTACAAAATAAAGTTTGAGAAATGTCTGCATGGAGCACATCTGGTGACAGGTGTGCAGCTGACAGATGTGCAGCTGACAGACGTGCAGCTGACAGGTGTGCAGCTGACAGATGTGCAGCTGACAGATGTGCAGCTGACAGGTGTGCAGCTGACAGATGTGCAGCTGACAGATGTGCAGCTGACAGATGTGCAGCTGACAGTTCCTCCTGGCTCCCTGAGCCTCCATCTGATCCTCCCTCACTCACGTCCTGAGTGTCCTGGACACATCCACAGTGATCTAAACTTTAGATTTCCTCATTAATACATGTTGGTCACTATTCAGATGTGGTAAAATGAGGTACTTTCATTGCATGCATCCCAGGTATCGTCATAGAAACACACTTCAGCCCTGCTGAAAGAACCTCTGTCGCTTCAGCACAACTTGTCTGCTCTTTCTTTTGGCTTAGATGACAGTAAAAAAAAAGGTTAGCTACATTTTGTGCATGTGTGCGCTATTATTTAAATTTAAATTTAAATTAATGATTAAACGCTGCATGCATACATGTGCAAAATAATAATAATAATTATTATTATTATAATAATAATGTGGTGCAAAGATGAGTGAAAGTAGAACAAAGCATTTTGACTCTTGTGACAACATGAAAGCTCAGTGTAGGATTAGTAAAGTGTCTCTTCTGTATTTAATTTCTATTTTAGACCACAAACACACACACACACACACACACACACACACCCTGATCAGCTGACAGTGACAGCTTTAATCTGATTGGAGCGTCTCAGCCTGCCCTGGTTGTCACGCTAACACAAACCACAGTCCTGTTATCAGTCATCTGTCTTCAGCTTCTTTTCACGTCAGTGTTTGGGCGGGAACTCAAAACCACAACTCCCCTCTGTGTCACTTCTACACAGACTCTAGCCTGGATCTCAAACTGGTGGCCTGCGGGCCAATTGTGGCCCTCGGGACGATATTTTTTGGCCCCCACCTTGATATGAAAGTTTAATGTGAGTTTTATATGAATGGCACTTTACCGTGTTGTGTGTGGAAGGTCCCTTTAATTACTTTTTTTTGTAATTTTGTGTCTTTTTTAATAATTTTGTTTCTTTTTAAATAAGTTTGTGTCTTTTTTAATAATTGTGTCTTTTTTAATAATTTTGTGTCTTTTTTAATAATTGTGTGTCTTTTTTAATATCTATGTGTCTTTTTTAATAATTGTGTGTCTTTTTTAATAATTTTGTGTCTTTTTTTAATAAGTGTGTGTCTTTTTCAATAAGTTTGTGTATTTTTTGGTAATTTTGTGTCTTTTTTGGTAATTTAGTGTCTTTTTATAAAAAATATTTTTTGTGTTTTTTTAAAGTAATTTAGGGTTTTTTCTGTCATTTTGTGTCTTTTTTTATAGTAATTTTGTCTTTTTTGGTAATTTTGTGTCTTTTTGGTAATTTTGTGTCTTTTTTGGTAATTTTGTGTCTTTTTAAAATAACTTGTGTCTTTTTTTAAATTAATTTAGGGTTTTTTTCTGTCATTTTGTGTCTTTTTTGGTCATTTTGTGGGTTTTTTGGTAATATTATTTCTTTTTAAGTAATTTAGTTTTTTTCTGTTATTATGTGTATTTTTCTGTTAATTTGTGTATATTTTTTGGTCATTTTGTGCCTTTTTTGTCATTTTGAAAAGTAATTTAGTGTTTTTTCAGTCATTTTGTGTTTTTTTTTATTTTTATTTTGTATCATTTTGTTAGTAATTTTGTGTCTTTATTTGGTCATTTTGATACTGCCTCCAGCGGCCCCCAGGTAATTTGAGACCCCTGATTTAGACCAACGTGTTTCCACTTGTTGCCTCTATTAGGGTCATCATGAACCAGATTACAGACAACATTTAAACAGGGTTGGTATGAACAGAGAGAAAGTAGTGAAAGAAATAAAACTATCATCAAAACATAATATGTTTGTCAGTCATGAATATGATGGTTAGTTGGAGCTCTGGTGATGTGTAAACAGGAAATGATCAACAGATAGTGACACCTTTAATCTGATAACAGCTGGTGTCAGCCTCACTGTTTCCTGTTCACTCTCCTGCAGCCCAACAGAGCTGCATTAAGTTACAGCTGATGCTAACACACACGTTTCCTGCTGCTGCTTCACATTAAAAAACACCTCAGCTGGACGAACACAAGATGCTTTTATTGTGAAGCACCCACAGGAAATACAATGTCTTCATCACTGAGGTCAACAAAACAAACCAGCAGCCATTTTATTCACATTCCTGTCAGTTTGATATATTGTTTGAAGTAACACTTTGAGTCACTTTTAAACAGAGAATAGGTTTTTAATCAGAACATAAATATATATTACGATGTTAAAAAACAAATGTGATTACAAGAGATCAAGATTCAATTTTAAGTTTTAATCTGATTCAGCTTTAATGACCAAGTACATGTTCTTCTTCTGTTATAAACATTCTTTAATTTCTGTCTCAAAATTCAAAAATCATATCAAAATATTTCATGAAGATGTTTCTGCATTAATATTAATTTATATAATATATAATATATATTATTATTAATAGTTATTAATCACATATAAAAAAACATATAAACGTTTCTGAGAATTCCTCCACAGCGTCATCATTATTACTATGACCAGTATGTGCCATTCAGACTAAAAAGCTGACTGACTAAATTTATGTCATGATTGAACCAGTTCTCTATAAAAAGTGATTTGTGTTTGTATAGTATGTCCCTGTTATTCCAAATGTAATATCTATGTGGGGTGAAGTTATGTTTATAAACCAAAGACCAGGGGCCTCGTTTATCAAAGAGTGCGTAGCTTTCATACTGAAAGATGGCGTACTCCCAAAACTAGAAAAGTACTTAAACTCACCTCCACATGTATCAAACTGTGCTTACGCCAGGTTCAGCACCTTTCCTTGATACATCCCAACCAGCGTGGAATCGAGCGCACATGCAGGAGCCACCAGCCACGCCCCGCCTCCTCCGGCAAATGAATACGCAGATGGGGCGACTGTGGCTCAGTTGGTAGAGCGGGTCGTCTTCTGGTCGGAGGGTTGGTGGTTCGATCCCCGACCATGGCAGCCTACATGTCCAAGTATCCTTGAGCAAGATACTGAACCCCAAATTGCTCCTGATGCTGCGTTCATCGGTGTGAGAATGAATTCCCAGTGGTGGCAGGGGGCCCGTTTAGGGTAGCCTCTGCCACCAGTATGAATGTGTGTGTGAACAGGTGAATGAGTCAGTCTGTAGTGTGAAGAGCTTTGAGTGGTCACAAAGAGTGGTCATTACATACCGTCGTTATGCACTTTATGTGTTTTCTATGCACACGGTGAACAAACATTTTTATTCTGCATATTCATATTTATTATGCACTGGAATTCTACTCCTTAATACATACTCCTTCTTTAGACACTTTATTTTTTATTGTATTTTTATATTTTATTGCTTGAAGTATGCCTAGGTTGTTCTTTTATTTAATTGTGTTGTTATTGTCTTTGTGTGTAATATTGCCCCAGCCAACATGCATAAGTGGGCCCCATATGGGTTACAAATGGGCAGCATGTGTACAGAGTGGGCATGGGCTTGAACTGGGCAAATTGGCTGGACCCCATATGGTTTCATTAACATGGGTCCTATATAGGAAGCCCATGTGGGCTGACCATATGGGTCCCAAGGGGGATATGAGTTGGCAAAGTGGGCATGGGATAGATGTAGGCGAATTATGTGAGTCCCACATGGGTCACATAACATGAGTCCCACATTGAAAGCCCATATGGGCCAACTCTAAGGGCCCAATAGGGGATTTAAGTGGGCATGGGGTGAAACTGGGTATCATTTCTTGGGCCCCATGTGCTTCATCCGATTTGGGTCCCACATGAGCTTCCCATGTGGGCTGACCGTGTGGGCCCTGTAAGTGATAAGAATTGGCTAAGTGGGCATTGGCTGGAAGAAGGCAAGTTGTGTGGACCCCATGTGATTTCAGTAACCCCATAAGGGATATAATTGGGCGATGTAGGCATGGGGTGGAATTCTGTAACAATATCTGGGACCCATGTTGCTTCAGTAACATGGGTCCCACATGGTAAGCCCATGAGGGCCTTTTGTATGGGCCCCATAAGGGATATAATTGGACAATGTAGGCATGGGGTGGCAGGTAGTAACAATATCTGGGACCCATGTTGCTTCAGTGACATGGGTCCCACATGGTAAGCCCATAAGGGCCTACTGTATGGGCCCCATAAGGGATATAATTGGGCAATGTAGACATGGGGTGGGAGGTAGTAACAATATCTGTGGGACTATGTTACTGAAGCAACATGGGTCCCACATGGTAAGCCCATATGGGCCTACTGTATGGGCCCCATAAGGGATATAATTGGGCAATGTAGGCATGGGGTGGGAGGTAGTAACAATATCTGGGACCCATGTTGCTTCAGTAACATGAGTCCCACATGGTAAGCCCATGAGGGCCTACTGTATGGGCCCCATAAGGGATGTAATTGGGCAATGTAGACATGGGGTGGGAGGTAGTAATAATATCTTGGACCCATGTTGCTTCAGTAACATGGGGCCCACATGGTAAGCCCATAAGGGCTTACTCTATGGGCCCCATAAGGGATGTAAGTGGGCAAAGTAGGAAATATGTGTGTTTTTTCTTTTTTGCTGAACTCTGTTGTTTATTGTTTGCATCTTTAAAAACATCAAAATACTAATTTGACATCTGTGGACAATTTTTCATAATCCTAATTAACGTGAGACATGATGATACCAGAATAAAAAGGAGCATGAACCCTGATTAAAATCTACAGGCTATATTATCCTTCTTAATAACTCTGTGACTGTAGACATGAAAGCAGCTGTCAGGTGTGCTGTAAGGAAATGTGCCTCATTTTTTTTTTGACTGACTGCCACTTGAGACTTATTGCCCATACAGTTCATATCATCAATATTACAGTCAAACTTTAGCCCAAAACAACATGTCAGCATTGTCATCAGCATTATCTTGTATGTGGTTGTGGCTTGTAAGGAGCGATTGCTCTGTGGTTGTAACAGACCTGGTCAAACTGTAGACAGATTGCTGGTGAATAGTTTGAGAATTTTAGTGCTCTCCTACCTTTGACACATCTAACACAAAACACACAACACAGTTTAAAGTTGACATTGAGGTGGAACTTGTTTTTTATGATCTGCACCCTAAAACTATCTCACATTTTTTTGGTCTTGTGAATTTACATAGAAGCTCTGGAAGGACATTGCCTCCTTTGTTAACACAAATATTTTCACTGGTTTTATTTTTGCCTTATAAAGATGTCATATTTGGCTGTTTTGATCACAAAAAGAAGGATGATGATGCATCATTTCTTAAAAATGTATTTTTTCTTTTGCCAAATACCACATACACAAATGTAAGTTTTCAAGTAAAACAACAAATTTCTTTTTGTTTAAGTCAGAGTTTGAACAGTATATCTCAACTCTCTCCTGTCTACAAAACAAAAAAGCTGTGAAGACTGCCAACATATGCTCTGCGTTTCATGCCTTTAACACGTAATCTTGCGTCTGTTTATTTTATTATTTATTTGTTTTTGTTTCATTCTTTTCCATTTAATTACTCTTCTATTTTATTTTATTTTTTAAATATTTACTTCTATTTTATTTTAAGCATTGTTTATATTTCTGTAACTCGTTTCTTCTTTGTAACTGAGCATTGTATTGCTGTTTGATATAAAAAAAATGAATTTAAAAAAAGCACACAACACAGGTAATACTGAATAACAAAAGCAGCTGCAGTTCTGTGGGGGCAGAAGCAGAATTTATTCATCCTAAATAAATACAAATAAAATAAGAATTATTTTGTTATATATATATATATATATGTGTGTGTGTGTGTGTGTGTGTGTGTGTGTTCTGTGGGGGCAGAAGCAGAATTTATTCATCCTAAATAAATAAAAATAAAATAAGAATTTTGTTAAATATATATATATACATATATATATATATATATATATATATATATATAACAAAATAATATTGATAAGGTTAAGATTAAGATACATTTTTAAAATAAATTTTTTTTTTTATTTTTAAAAAATGTTTTTAGTTTTTGCTTTAAATTTAATTGTTTCTTAGAAATATACATTCAGAAGATCCAAGATCAGCCCCCTGTCATTTTTTTTTTTTTTTAGAGTTTAGGTCACGTGTACATAAAGGTCACACTGCGCGCTTTTATTTTGAATTTCTTGGGAACAGCGCCTACAGCGGCAAAGAGCAGCAGTCCGCGGTAGAAGCAACATTGTGCATTTGACACTGGTGAGTGGCATATCTATCTCTCTATTATGTAAAGTTATTGTATTAAACCATCATTACTATCCAAGTATTGTGAGGTAAGACACTGGGGAATTTTCAAAAATGCTTGTTTGAACGCAGGCTCAGCTAATGTGGTGAGTGTTTTAGCTAGCTTTAGCTAATGCGAATAGGCCTAATAAACCTAATTAGTCGAAATGCCGTTACTGTTTTTGTATAGCCCCTCTCTAAAACAAAGGCAGTATATACAATTTCGAATAAAAAAAAATGCAAGCTGAATTAGCTCAACAGGCCCATGTGGCGACTTTTTGTTGCTGTAGCAGCTAGCTCTTCAGCTAGTTACTGAGTGTAGTGGGTGAATTTAATCAGCCCACAAGCCACAGTGGCCAGTTAAAAAAGAAAAAATATATCATGGCGGACCCGTAACAACATTAATTGACAGCGTTTGCGAGAGTGTGAGAGACGATCGTCCGTGTCACCTTGTCGGCTGACTGTTTAGTGTGTGTGTGTGTGTGTGAGTCAGACGGAACACACGTGAAATAGACACACAGCGCTGAAGTCGCGGACATCGTTAAACTTCTCACACTCACAGATCACTTCTCACACAGCAGATAGAGAAGCAGGTATTTATTTAAAGTTAGAGAGGGAGAAGGAGCGAGGTGAGCCGAGGGAGGGAGGAGGAGCGAGGTGAGCCGAGGGAGGGAGGAGGAGCGAGGTGAGCCGAGGGAGGGAGGTGGGAGCGGACAGGCAGGAGAGGCTGGGATAAGAGGAGAGAAGCTGCTGATTGAGAAAGGCAGATAAGCTATTTAATTTTGATCAAATTATCATGTAGTTGATTTATGGATAGTGGAATAAATATTGCATGGTGGAGCTTACTGTGGTATTATCATACTGTCAGATCTTGATATCATGATATGTCTTACAATACTGCAATAAATATCATGGGCTTGTTATTGAGGTATTGTGATATTATGATATTTTGATATTGTTACAACCCTAGTAGAGCACAAAGAGCAGAACAATAGGGGATGATACAGTTAATCTACAGTAAAATTGAATGTGTGTGAAGAAATAGAGCATTTTCTAAATCAATATTTTTACGTCGTGTACTGTTGACTTTAAAAAAAAAACAAGACAAATTACAAATGATACAAATGTATGCTTGCAAAATGGTGGCTGGTAAAAACATTGAGTGACTGGTAGAACATCATATTTGTTGAATAATCAAATCGTAGGACCCTGAATCGTAATTGAATCAAATCGTGAGGTGCCTTCAGCCTTATACACACATTAATCTAATTTTCAACAGATTCTTTATGTGTGAGACCCCACACATGAAGATAAAAAAATCTTTGATTGAACAGTTTGGATCATATTCTGTGTGGTGTGCTCCGATATTCCAAATACAGCACACCACACACATAAAAATTTGTCTCATGACACACAAGATTCTTGCCCCCTGTGCCAGAATTCTAGTGTGATCAAACGTGATCTGATATTTTTGAAAATATTGAACATGTTTAATATTTACAATTGTCAGCGCCGACCGTTTTTTCTGAGTCGATTGTCGGGAGAATTTTACTCTTTAACACACCCCACACGACAGGATAATCTCATAAAATAATCTTAGGATATCTTAAAATAATCGGCCTAAAATATTCTTCATACTTTTGCCAATATGGCCCTGAAGTTGGCCATTGTTTAATTCTAAATGATGTTTAAAGAGAATATGGTCATGGATCACTGTGACCTGCAGCGTTAACATCTCCATAATAATAATAATAATAATAATAATAATAATAATAATAATCCATGTTAAACCAAAGAGAAAAAGTCAACGATCTGGACTTTGACACAGTGATTAAAGCAGGTTATCTGTGAAAAATATATGCGCTCCATAATCAGAATTACTTCATTGATCCCTGGAGGGAAATTCGGTAGACATAAAAAATAGTGTAAATAGCAGAATATATAGACTTAAGAAAATATACAATCTTAAAAAACATCCAGACTTCAACATACTATCATTGCACAAGTAAGCAGCAGTACACAGGAGAAATCTAAAATATGATAATAGATGAAAAAGAAATCATCTATCCCCTCATATTTAGAACGGGTTATTGAGGGAGGAAAATGTCATTGTCAATGTCATGACTTTGGAAAATATGTAGTTGGGAATGAAGTTCCAGATTGATGTGGGGTTTCTAATAAATTGCCTGATCCAGTTGATTCTGAATGTATTATACAGGGTGGAAAAATCAAGAAAATTAAAACCTCCGTTTTCATAGGAATTCATTAAAGTTGATTAGGAGGTGTCATCTGCCATTTGGATGCATTTTGACACTTGTGACAACATGAAAGCTCAGTGTAGGATTAGTAAGGTGTCTCTCCTGTTTTTAATTTCTATTTTAGACCACACACACACACACACACACACACACACACATACACACACACACACACACACACACACACAAACACACACACAGCTAAACTGACAATAACTGCACTATAATGTACATTAACTATGCAGTATTATTAGCTTCAGTACTTCAGTCAGCTGTGTTATCATTCCACAGTGCTAAATAAATATATTATCTGTGTAAATGTGCAGTTTCAACTGAAAAGTTGACTTTAATGTCCATATTAATAATGTGTTGAAAAAGCTGAGACCAAAAGTGTTTTTTGGTTATTTGTCTTAAAATGTTTTCCATGTGAGGCCAGAGTGGAACAACTTCACCTCCAGCCACGGAGAGGGGGAAAGTGTGAAGAGGAACACTTTGTAGTGATCAGAACAACATTTGTTGTATATAAAAACATTATTTTAGATGAAGCAAGACAATATTTAAACAGGGTGGGTATGTTAATTGCTTGAAAAAAAATTATAAAAACATATGTAATTGATAAGATGGTTAGTTGTAGCTCTGGTGACATGAGGACAGGAAACGATCAGCTGACAGTGACAGCTTTAATCTGATAGGAGCGTCTCAGCCTGCCGTGGTTGTCACGCTAACACAAACCACAGTCCTGTTATCTGTCATCTTTCTTCAGCTTCCTTTCACGTCAGTGTTTGGGCGGGAACTCAATACCACAACTCCCCTCTGTGTCACTTCTACGCAGACTCTAGCTCAGTGTGACGTCACCAGAACAAGATACAGATACGGACAGAAGACTCCGTCCGTATAACTGAGCCCTGAAGACACCTGGTGGACAGATAGGACACAGCAGCAGAAGGACCTGGAGAGGTGGAGCTGATAGGAGGGACAGAGAGGCAGGATGTGACGGAGTGAAGCTCCTCCTCCCTCTGTACGCAGATATACAGTGAGAACAGCAGTGAGACAGTCAGAGCAGAGAGACGCCTACCTGAACATGGATCACCTGGTGGTGCTGCTGCTGCTGTGGAGCTCAGGTAGGACCACTCTTTAACATGATTTGTTATTGTTCTAATGATCTGTAGTGAAACTTTACATCAGAGAACAAACTGCTCACACACACACCAACATCAAGCTTTGATTCTCTTCTTCTGGTTATTTCATTATTTACACCAAAGTGTTTCCACTTGTTGCCTCCGTCAGGGTCATCATGAACCAGATTACAGACAACATTTAAACAGGGTTGGTATGAAACAGAGAGAAAGTAGATAAAGAAATAAAACTATCATCAAAACATATGTTTGTCAGTAATTAATATGATGGTTAGTTGGAGCTCTGCTGACGTGAAAACAGGAAATGATCAACAGATAGTGACAGCTTTAATCTGATAACAGCTGATGTCAGCCTCACTGTTTCCTGTTCACTCTCCTGCAGCAGAGCTGCATTAAGTTACAGCTGATGCTAACACACACGTTTCCTGCTGCTGCTTCACATTAAAACACACCTCAGCTGGACGGACACAAGAGGCTTTTATTGTGAAGCAGCCACAGGAAATACAATGTCTTCATCAATGAGGTCAACAACACAAACCAGCAGCCATTTTATTCACGTTCCTGTCAGTTTGATATATTGTTTGAAGTAACAGCACTGTAAAATATAATAAGTTGAAGGAACATGGAATTATACAGAGCAAGAAACTAGAAAACAAAACAAAGGCACAACATAGCAATGAAATAAGAATTACAATAGGTTATTGAAATAGTAATAGGTTTTTTAGAGATCTTTTAAATGATAAACGAGAAAGGTTGACTAAGTCAGGAGGAAGTGAGTTCCATATCCTGGATCCTCTTGTTAAAATGAACAGAACCACAGGTTAAATATTTATAATAAAAAACAGTTTTGCAAAAAGAAACTGCAACTATGATAACAAGCTTCAGGTGTGAGGTAGTGCAATAAATAAATAAAAACAATAACAATTAGAACAATATTTTGGGGTTGTATGCTGTGCACAATATTAGGAAAGCTTGATAAAAAGAGGTAGAGTCGCTGTGTGTGTTGCTGTTTGGTTGCAGGTCGACTTTTCTCTGCTTCATTCTGGGACTTCAAGAGAGAAAATAACACTTTACAGTCACCAACATTTATGGAAACTTATTAACTCTGTGCTTATGTATACTGACACTGTGTCAATTAAGGGGGAGAGGCCTGCTGCTGTGTGTGTGTGTGTGTGTGTGTGTGAGGGGCCTGCTGTGTGTTTGTGTGAGGGGGAGGGGCCTGCTGCTGTGTGTGTTTGTATGGGGGGGGGCTGCTGCTGTGTGTGTGGGGGGGGGCTGCTGTGTGTGTGTGTGAGGGGGAGGGGCCTGCTCCAGTGTGTGTGTGTGTGTGTGTGTGAGGGGGAGGGGCCTGCTGCTGTGTGTGTGTGGGGGGGGCTGCTGTGTGTGTGTGTGTGTGTGTGTGAGGGGGAGGGGCCTGCTGCAGTGTGTGTGTGTGAGGGGGAGGGGCCTGCTGCTGTGTGTGTGTGTGTGTGTGTTTTTGGTTGTGTGTGTGTTTGGTTGTGTGTGTGTGTGTGTGTGTGTGTGTCTGTATATGTGTGTGTGTGTGTGGTATAGATACTTTTTAAAATGAGTATGGTATCCGGATACGTTTTAGTACCGATACTTTTTTGAGTATTGATACTTTTGACAACCCTATCTGAGACATTAGCCAAATCATTAATATATAAAAGGATCAATAATGGTCCCATCATTGATCCCTGGGGGACACCACATTTGGTCACAAGGGGAATTTACTCCCTTATATGCAACAAACTGCAGTCTATGTTCCAGATAACTAGAGAACCACTCTAACGCTTGATCATCAAGACCCAGGTGGTTTAATGTTTGTAACAGAATATAATGATCCACGGTGTCGAATGCTTTTGATCAGTCTGTGAAAATTCCTCTTGAAAGTTGTTTCTTATCCTTTGCTCTGTATAGCTCTTTAATAAAATGTGTAATAGCCATACCCGTAGAATGGGATTTCCTGAAACCATATCAGTGTTTGTATAAGATTTCATTTTCATCAAGATACTTTATTAGTCTGTTGAATGATAACTTTTCAAGAATCTTTGAAATGGTGGATAAAATGGAAATAGGTCGGTAATTGGTAAAGATGGCAGGATCCTCAGCTTTGTAAACGGAGAATTTTGACAATTTTCAATTCCTGTGGCACAATTCCTTTGTTAAATGATGAATTAAATATATGTGTCATTGGTTCAGCAATGGCATCAGACACCTCTTTAAGTAGCTCTGCATTGAGATCGTCATTCCCAGCAGCAGAATTCTTCAGAGATCCTAGTACCTTGCATAGTTCAAAGGAAGTGACAGGGCTAAATGAAATCCACCAGTGGGTGGCCATGGCATAAATTGAAGGGGACTTTCATTCACTGCAGGTATTTTGGAGGCCATAGCTGATCCAATTTCAACAAAAAAACTTGTTTAATTTGTGGAGTGTTACAACAGGGTCCTTAGTGAGTGATCCTCCAACTTTAAATGCATTGGGAAGGGATTTCTTTGTTTTTGTTTTGTTGAGAATATTATTAATGGTACTCCAAAGTGCTCTCATGCTATTTCTGCTCTCAGTAATGCTTTTTAGCTCCTCTGATAATGTGATTTAATTTATTTCTATATTTTTAAATGCATTAAGATGAAATGGGTTAGGACTAGAAAGAAATGTTTTATATAATGTGTGCTTCTTTCTAAGAGATTTTATAATTCCTGGGGTTATCCAAGGCTGTACTAGCTTGGAGTAGAATTTAGAGGCTGCTCTCTTCTCAGGAAAGGCAACATTATATGCATTGGTTATTTTATTTAGAGAAATAGTATACGCCTTCTGTGGGTCTTGATTGTCCAGAACATTATCCCAAGAGAGACGTTCTATCAACTCTTTAAATTTGCTGATGGTACTTGGTTTAATCACTCTATACGTCGGCGGACAGAAACTGGAGTAGTGGGGCGGATTAGCTCAATATTTTACAACAATCGTTCATTTTGTGATAAAAGCATGAAATTTGGTAGATGTGTTGGTGAATATGTTTCAAACAAATCTGGATATTGGGCCACCTCAAAAGCGCCCCCTAGTGGTCGTGGCAGGCATTTGTTATACGAATAAATCAATGATGAATAAAAACTGCCCTTTTAATAATACCAACTGGTGATGAATTGTATATTGTTGGAAAGCCTGATTAGTCACCTTTACAACGAGGTACAGCTTGTAAGGATCGTGCATTCATGGAATGAGCAACGGGGCTAAACGTGTGGGTAGCACCCCCCAAAAATGTGCATCCCCTGTGTAGTGGGGCGGATTAGCTGAACAATCGTTCATTTTGTGATAAAAGCATCAAATTTGGTACACTCATTGCTGAATACATGTTTAATGAATCTGGATATTGGGCCATCGCAAAAAAAATTCTGATGGCTGTGGCGGCCATTTTTAAAAATGGCCATTTAAAAGCGGCCATTTTTAAAAATGGCCACCGGTGGTTACTGGCAAGGAATGCTTTGCCTACCCTACAGCTGCTGTTTCATGTTTTCAGCACCACAAATATAATTTAGAGACATGTTAAAGTGACAAAAGCTTTATTACAGTCTAATAGAAAAGAACATTAACTTTGTATAACATTTCATTAGGTCTTGATATTCCCATTCACAGGCTACGGCCTCCTCTTTGGCTTGTATTCTTCTGTTGCTCCTTAAAAAGAAAAAATAAATTTCAATATTGTATGACCTGCAACAATAAAAACAAAACACATTTAGACAGAGAAAAAATCATACATTTTAAAAATTCTACTAGGGTTACTGGTAGCAGGTTACTCTTTCTGGCAAAATCCTTGTACTGAGGTGTGTGACTTAGTCAGGCGGCTTAGCCAAATAAAGGGGACACGCTGGACAAGAGCACCACATTTTTTCCACATACTCTCTATCATTATAGGTTTCAATTTTTAGTACGAGCCACTTCATCAAGATTGCGGTGATGGCAGCCATATAAAGTCTATGAGAAATGCTATATCTTCCAAGCCACTTAGAAGGTCAATCTTGGTGTCAAAATATACATTTTCTGGGTCCAGGAATCATTTAAAGCTATTGAGAATATCACTAGATGATTATTTGATCAAATAGATATGTTCATTTTCACTCAGACTGGGCAACTCGCTTCAAGTGCTGCAGCAGGGAATCCTGAGTTGAAACTATTTGGAATCAATGTTCACGGGAGAGTGTGGATTAGCTGCCATGTACACTGCTCAAAAAAATCAAGGGTACGCTTTCATCTCATGTCAGATCTTGATCAACAAATTATTTACAGTGAGTCATCCAGTGATATTCTCAATAGCTTTAAATGATTCTTTGACCCAGAAAATGTATATTTTGACACCAAGATTGACCTTCTAAGTGGCTTGGAAGACATATTGGTTCTCATAGACTTTATATGGCTGCCATCTCCGATCCACAATCTTGATGAAGTGGCTCCTACCAAAAGTTGAAACCTTTGGTGATAGAGAGCATGTGGAAAAATGTTGGTGCTTTTGTCCGGCGTGTCCCCTTTCTTCTCAAATCTGGTCCTAAGCCGCCTGATTAACTGTGATGGAGTTATAAAATACATTTAAAAAAAGAAAAAAAGAACCACATGGGCAAAGGAGACATTACATATAGTGTGTGTGTGTGTGTGTGTGTGCAGAGAGGGATGTCCACATTCCACAGGACATAATGTAACAGTGTCTTATTAAGCTTTCACACCCAACAGCCACTGATACATGTTCCAAACTAACTAGCTAGCTTAAGTACCTATTTTTGCTATCTTGCTAATTTACTTTTCCGCCAAGGCCCATGATGATTGTTTTTCTCTTTAGCCTTTATGATGTTCATAACATATTTTATTCATAATTATAACAGGTGAAATAAAATATTTAGACATACCTTGATGGACAGTCAACTGCACTGCTTGTCCCAGGAAGCAAATGCTAGCTAGCTCATTTGCTAGCTAGCTCATTTGCTAGCTAGCTCGATGGCTAGCCGGATTGTGGTGGGGCAGGAAAAATAATTGAAAGAGTGTCTAACTGGATTTTGTTAATTTAATATGTGTATTTACATTTTTTAATTTACGTTTGTATATTTAGTTTACATTTTTTAATTATTTTAAGAAATAATTTAAATATTTTTTGTAATTTTAACGAAGAAAATGACTGCTATGGCCACTAGGGGGCGAATTTGCGATGGCCTAATATACAGATTTGTTTGAAACATATCCACCAACACATCCACCAAATTGTGTGCTTCTATCACAAAATAAACAATTCTTGTGATTAATTGAGCTAATCCGTCCCACAGGGGATGCACATTTTTTGGGGGTGCTACCCACACGTTTAGCCTCGTTGCTCATTCCATGAATGCACGATCCTTACAAGCTGTACCTCGTTGTAAAGGTGACTAATCAGGCTTTCCAACAATATACAATTCATCACCTGTTGGTATTATTAAAAGGGCAGTTTTTATTCATCATTGATTTATTTGTATAACAAATGCCTGCCACGGCCACTAGGGGGCGCTTTTGAGGTGGCCCAATATCCAGATTTGTTCGAAACATATTCACCAACACATCTACCAAATTTCATGCTTTTATCACAAAGTGAACGATTGTTCAGCTAATCCGCCCCACTAGAGTCCATAATACCTTTTACAGAAGTCATGAGGAAAATTGGAAGGTGATCTGATATATCCATACAAAGTATCCCTGACTTCATTTTGTTTAATCTGTGCTGGCATTACCTCTAGCTGTCATATTGTGGTTTAAGAAACACTGATGGACATTTTTCAACATTTTTAACATTTTATTGACAAAAAAATGAATCAATTAATCGTTTTGACAGATGAATCAATATTGAAAATAATCATTAGTTGCAGCCCTATCTATTTTATCAAATTGCTCACACCAGAAGGGTTTGGGTGAATTTAAGTCATTTTTCTGTGCTTTTGTACATACAGGACTTTATTTTGAAGAGGGGAAAAGTTTTTGCACTGCATCAACTGGCCTACCCCAATAGTTTGTTTTTCAAAGTCATCAGTTTTGGAGGGAGTGTTTTGTTTCATGGCTGCTTGGATCAATTTGAAAGTGTTGGTCATGAACGTTGACTAATCTAAGTGAAGGGCAAACATAAGGCCAAACATGAGGCCGACTGCCTGGGGAAAGTCTTTAACATGACCCAGGACAGTACTTCCCTCCAGTACGACGGCAGTGGAGATGGGCTGGAGGTGCACTGCGTTTAGACCCTGCTGCTGAGTGTCTTCATCGACAACAGTCAGCAGCCCATCTGTCACTGAGGCCAGCGCTTCTTCTTTCTCTGGATCCTGCTAAAGAAGCACACACAACCTCATCAACCTGCTCTTCTTTTGGGGGGAAATATCTCCTGGTGCAACACTAAATTCATTCACATTTCAGTTTAATTCTGTTGACTGGAGTGTGAGATTGGAGAATTCACATCCTTAATGTAACTACATTATGTATTATAAACTAATTTACTAGGGATTCTGATCATTTGAGTGAGATCAGAATCAGAATCTACCTGATTCTGATCAACTGAATATAACCATTTTAAATATTTGACAACGCTATGAAACATATATTAAATATGATTTGTCAATAAATTGAGACCAATGTTCCTTACAAAGCAAGTGTTGTAGACCTGACTGGAGTCATCACCAAGTCCAATAGGAAGGCCTGTGAGGACAACAGAGCAGAGTGCCGTCACATCTGGCCACTAAAAACAGAGAACAGATGTATTTTGAGGGATGAGGGGGAATATGAGTTGATATACTGTTCTGTATTTCCTCTAATACTGCAGGCTTATATTAGGGACAGGGTTAATATCAACATTTCAATTACATTTCACATTAAATGCCGCGTTGCATGCATTTCATTGAGCAGAAAAAGCGCTCACTTAAAATGTGAAAACTACCATATTTTTGTACTTTCTTGTTACTAAGAATGACAGACTGAGACACATAAAAACCTGCTGAAATTGAACAAAAACACGTTGGTATGAGCAGTCCAGGACAACTTGTATATGTGTTGTAAAAAGCATTATTTAATGGTTGAAGGGATGAAGTTAGTGTATTTATGGTGCATATCATTGGTATCATCACCAAGAGAACATCTGTCTGGCTCTCCACAGCAGCAACACAGCAGAGAGCTAGGCAGTGGGACTGCTATGGGACACAGGCCTGAGGTGAATTGCTGCCACCCATTATGCTGGAGTGTAAATTACTAAAAAATTGTAAGAACAAAACAGAATCCTTACCACCCAGTTGATATGCTGCATCAGGTCTGTCAGTTTTTGTCCTGTAGTTCCTTTTTTGGACTTGAAAAGCTCGATGAAGCGTGGTGTGTGTTGGTCTAGGGCTTCATAGAAGTGTCCTTCAAGATTCTTACTGGCAACGCCATTAAACTCAGCAAAAACCTGAGAAATGGAGAGGGGAAGGAGGGAGAGGGATAGCAGCATTAAGCTGACCATCGTTCAATTAATACTGTAGCAAATTAAAGACCTTCAAATATGAAACTACTACTGTACTTTGAGTGCATTAAAATATTTAAATGTGCAGAGGCATTCCTTATGAAGGCATGGGAATGGGGATGTCTGAGTGTGGCATCCATGTTTTAAGCGGTAATGCTGAAGCAAGTAGCCTCTTTTTTTTTTTTTTTGCAGAAAATGTGCAGTACTGACAAGTCCACTGCATTAGATGTCACTGCTCTGGTAGACCTGAAAATACATGATCATTTCAGCATTAAAAGCTAAAAAAAGTTCAATATTTTGAACGCAAATTAAAATGCTCAATTATTATTTTAATCACAAATTAAAATCTGTAATGAATTGTTTTGACATTCACGTACTAAAATGTGCAATAAAGTATTTTTAAATGTATGGAATTGATTATTTTTCAACAGTCAAGTTGAAATGTACAATGAATTATTTTTTAACAGTCAGTGCTCGATGAATAAATATTTTCAACAGTTACAAATTACAATGTACAATGATTTATTATAAACATTCAAAAATCGGTATTAATGCACTTGATCCATTTATTAACAGAGTTGTTTTTTAATCATAATCCAACTGTAGTGAATTTAATGTATGTCTGTTACCCCAAACCATGAAACAAAGACAAATATTGAATGATTATTTGTGTATTATGTGAATTAGGCATACAGTGAATACCTTTAATAGCTGAGAGTGGGATATGTTTGGACAGTTGACCATCTGCTTCAGCCTGAATGGAAAACTGTGAAAAAGAACACAGAATTACAGCAACAATTTCAGAATATAGACACATAAATCAACACACCAGATTATTATATCATTGAGTGTAATCCCTGTACTGTTGTTCACTGTATTCTTATATTTAGTTTTAAATTCAGTGATTAACTGTATCTAGGCATGGGACCTATCCGATCCAATATCATTATCAGGTCCAGAATTGATCCAGATAATAGATCATATTTCTAAGTCATGATACCAATTTACCTGGGGGTCTGGGGCCATGCTCCCCCAGATAAATTTTTTGCCCTAAAAGCCTAAATTTGGTGCCTCTCACACATCCTAATGCCACTATTCCATCTTAATTGTGGCATGTTGTAATGAATTGTTGTAAAGGAGAATAAGGGTTCTTCTATGTTTTATTTAAGGCGTCATATTTTGACAGTCTTCTTGTAAATTCTGTGGTGCACTCATAAAACATCCACATGCTCTTATTTTGAAAGCTACATGTGTTTGCTTTTATTTTGAAGGCAGGTCTGACACGTTCTTACCGTAACACTTAAATACAAGCACCGTGAAAACAAGTGGAGGCTGACTGACCGCAATGTACTTTGTTCTCTTCCTGTAACGTTAGCTAGCATTAGCTCTAACAGGCAGTCTGGCCCATATACCGTCTATGCTAACAGAGTGCTAGCGCTATTACAGTTGTTATGACGTCTCAAGTGTTTGACGTCCTGCCACTGTTCCAGTCGCTCGTCCCCGTGGCGAGAGAGCGGGAGACTGTTCACTGTTAGAGTTTAAAAATAATAAAACAATCCCCTATTCTGAAGTAGCGGCAGGCATAATATAGCACTAAATTAATACAGCAGAAACTCCTGAACCTCAGCTCGCAGTGTTGATTGAGTTTGCTGTCTGCGGCTCCCATTGCGTTCTTTTAGACCTCGTCAAATGACGTTTATTACTTTTTCAATACTTTTTAATGACCTTATTTTTGGCTAATTTAATTTACTACCTTTTAAAACCCACGGCAACCATGGTATATAAGTTAATTTCCAAGTAAAACGCTTTACGTGATATTAAAATGGGCTTCACTACACAGAATGCTCCGTGCCTTTACTCTGCCACTAAAGACGAGGTTTGACTTTGAGTCCAAAGTCCCGTCATTTGTAAGGTTCTAAGACGAAGCTGCAATAACACCCGGGCAGCAAAATTAATTAACAACGTTAGCATTTTTAACGTGAGCTCTGTTGCCCCAATACACACCCTTTGCTGAGCACACACACACACACACACACACACACACGGCATGATCTGGACGGATGTATCCGAGCCCACTGTGAACTTACAGCAGCTCCCCCTCCACTTTTTTTTTTCAAAACTTTATTTATTGAGTTTTTTCCCAAAAAGTAATACACGATGAACACAACAATGAACATACAGTCATAAAACCCCATCCCTCCCTCTCATAACCAACAGTAATCTCGGAGGAAAACAAATACTTGAGTTAATAAAAATAAAAATAAAATGAATGTATTAATTAATAAATAATAATAATAAATAAATTACATTAAATCATATTAATGAATAAATCAAATATTTAAAAAATAACAAAACAAAAAAATGGAGAGGAAATAAATAAATAACAATAAAACAATAATACACAATCATAATAATCATGAAAGTATACATAATTAAAATTAATTAATTTATTAAATAACAACAATAATAATAATGAAATAAAATTAAATGGACAGTTTAAGGCAGAGTTATAAAACGTGGTCACCATCCTATTTCTCTCTCCCAATTAAGTCATTACCATAGTACTCTAGCTGTGGTACTAGATTCAAGCCGTTCTGCAGGGGTAACAATGCCAGTGCTTAATTGTTCCCAGGCATTTGTATATTCATGTCATTCATAAAAATAAGGAAAGGCCTCCATATCTAATAAAAATCCTCAACTTTTCCTCCTACTATATAGGTCAATTTTTCTAGTGCCAAACTGCAAGACATCTCTTTAACCCACTGTCTAGAATCAGGTCTCTGAGTATCCTTCCAGGTCAAAGCAATTACACGCTGAGCTTGCAACAAACACAAATTGATTAGTTTGCGTTTCTTCGAATTTACTGGAAAATCTTCAGGGTATATGTGTAATAAACATATTTTTGCTTCAATGGGAACAACACTATCTGTCAATTTAGAAATGAGTTCCAGCACCTCTTTCCAGAATACCTGAAGTTTTCGGCATTCCCACATACAATGATAGAGAGTACCAATTTCTTCAGTGCACTTACTACAAGTATCAGGGATCTCAAAGGTTAAAGTGATGTAATTTAACTGGAGTAATGTAAGTCCTGAACAACCACTTATATTGCAATAATTTAAATCTGGTATTTATAGTTTGGGTTTGGGCATGAAGACATGCCTTCTCCCAGTCCTCTACAGAGATGTTTGCCTGAAGATCATTCTTCCATGCAGCTAAACATGAAATTGAGTTTTCTTTGGAGCCTGCTAATAGTATGTCATAAAACTTTGATAACTGTCCTTTGTCCACTCTTGAAAAAGTCACAGTTAACCATTTATATGGCAGTGTAGGTTCTAAGGTGGTTTTAATTTGGGAAAATATAAAGCTTCTAATTTGCAAGCACTTAAAAAAATTGTTTCTGGGAAGTCCATGTTTATCTATTAATTGTTGGAATGACATTAGAGTCCCTTCAATATATAAATCTTTTATTTTGCTTAGTCCTTTTTCTATCCAATGTTTGAATCCCATATCGCATCTCCCTGCTCTGAAGTTTTCATTTACCCAAATAGGTGTGAAACCTGAGAGTTTAGGAGCTTCATTTAAAAATTTGTGGGCCTCATGCCAGATTGATATAGTATTTTTGAGAAACTGATTACGTGTCTGTTTTGCAAGTATTTTGGTTGGCGCAGAGTAAAGATACAGGTGCAGTGGCAGTTCTATTGTGTTATTCTCTATCTCTATCCAAGCTGGGACCTCCGTAGTGAGAAAGTAATACATGGCTGTACGGAGTTGGGCTGCCCAATAATAAAGTTTCACATGAGGCAGTCTCAGTCCCCCACGTTCGTATGGTAGGTGTAAAAGGGAGAGTCACAGCCTCGGACGCTTATTATTCTATATAAAGCAGGTGAAGTTTTTCTTAAGTGTGGAGAAAAAAGAGGCGGGTAGAGGAAGTGGGACTGACTGAAAAAGATATAAAAATTTGGGCAGGATAGACATCTTAATAATATGAATACGTCCTATCATAGAAATAGGCACTGAACTCCATTTCTCCAGAGAATCTCCTATGTCTTTCAATAGAGGGTCATAATTGATAGATATAATATTTTCGATATCAGGGGCTATTTTAATTCCTAAATAAGTAAATCCTTCTGGGGCAGTAGCAAACTGTATAGCTCGGGGGGGATTCTCTTTCTTCTCTATTCAGTAATAGTAAGGCACTTTTGGTGTTGTTTACTTTATAGCCAGAAAACTGGCCAAATTCCTTCAGAAGCTGGCAAAGCTCCTTAATTGAGGTACCCAGATTTGTTAAAAACACAACATCATCCGCAAATAGAGACAAACGATGCTCTGTCCTACCTATAGTCATACCAGTGATTTCAGATGATTGACGGATAGACATGACTAAGGGTTAATAGCGAATAAAAACAATAGAGGGGACATGGGACAGCCTTGTCGTGTAGATCTATAAAGATTAAAGGGCTTTGAAAATTGGCTATTCATTTTAATTTCTGCTAATGGTTCAGTGTACAATAATTGAATCCATTTAAGACATGTTTCCCCTAAACCAAATCTTCTAAGTATATTAAATAGGTACTTCCATTCAATCCTGTCAAACGCCTTTTCGGCATCTAATGACAGGACTGCATGATCCCTGGCATTTTTTTTTTCATATAAAATATTTAACAGCCTGCGTGTGTTATGAAATGCTTGTCTGCCCTGTACAAACCCATTTTGATCATTGGCAATTAAATTTGGAATAATAATTTCTATCCGCCTGGCCAGTGCCTTGCACTAGTATTTTGGTATCACATGACATTAAAGATATAGGACGATACGATGTTCTTTCCCAGGGGGATTTGCCTGGTTTTAACTAAAGGGAAATTACTGCAGATCTTAAGGATGGAGGTAGTATTCCTTTTTCAAATGATTCATTGAACATCTCAAGGAGATGAGGTAACAGTTTTCCGGAGAACTTCTTATATATTTCTATTGGTATGCCATCCGGCCCGGGAGCCTTTCCACTGCTCATGTTCTTTAACGCATCCGATAGTTCTACAATACTTACATTTTTTTCAAGATATTCAGATTTATATAGATCTTCATAATATTTTTTGAAGGCAGTATTTATTTCAATTGGATCTACTAGTTATTTCCCATCCTCTAATATAATGGAGTTGATAGCTCTATCTGTTTGTATCTTCTTAATTCTCCATGCAAACAACTTTCCAGCTTTTTCCCCCTGATCATAATAGGATTGTTTTAACCACATCAAATTTGAAGCTATTTTATTTGTAGTTAATTCATTGTATTGGGCTTTCAATTGGAAAAGTTCCTGTTGTTTTTCTGGAGAATCACTGTAACAGAGCCCCTGTTCTAAATCCCTTACTTTTTGTTCCAGGGTGTTCACTTGTGCATAATGTGCCTTAGATTTGTATTTTGTATAAATTATTATCTCACCCCTTAAATACGCCTTGAAAGCCTCCCATTTTATTGAAGCACTAGTTTGATTTGTGTTTAAAGAAAAATATTCAGCAATTTTCCCATCCAGAAATTTGACAAAATCAGGGTACTGGAGCCAGCTAGATTGAAAGCGAAATCTGGGAGGTGAGGAAATTATACTAGGCACTTGCAATAGTAAGGAGATGGGAGCATGGTCGGATAACAGTATGCTGTCATACCAGCATTTCTCAACCATTGATAGTAGACCATTAGAGATTAAAAAGTAGTCTATTCTGGAGTAAGTTTGGAATGTATTTGAGAAACATGAAGTCTTTTTTATTAGGATTGAGACATCTCCAAATATCGGTTAGATTTAAATCTTCCATGATTTTTTTAATAATCTTTCTTGTTTGTTGATGGGAAGTATCAATGCCAGTAGATCGATCCTGTGCTGGGTCCAGGACACAGTTGAAATCACCACCTATTATGTATTGGCCAGGGTAGGATGATAGAGAGAGAAAAAGGTTTTGGTAGAAGGAGGGATCGTCTCCATTAGGAGCATATACACTTATCAAGTTGATCTGGGTAGATATTGTAGTACCATTAAGTATGACATATCTCCCAGAAGGATCTATATATTTGTTTTTTAACTGAAAGGGGATAGATTTATGAATTAATATCATGACCCCCCCCCCCCCCCCCCCCCCCGGCATGAGAAGTAAAGGAAGCTGAGTAAACTTGCCCTGGCCACCTTTTCTCAACTCTGCTAATATCGTTTTGTATCAAGTGAGTTTCCTGAAAAAAAATTATATTGGATTTCATTTGCTTAATCCTACGCAATACTTGTTTAAGTTTTACCAATTTATTCAACCCTCTTGTATTCCAGCTAGAGATTTTTAAATCAGACCTGTTAATCATGGGGTTATGCAATAACTTAATTTACAGGATGAATTGAACACATAAAAAACTAATGTAATTTGTTCTGGTAATGTACCTATGGATGGTTTGACTGACATAATAAAAATGAAAAGTAAAAGTAGCACTCCAAGATCTTAGCTCCTCCCAAGAACCCCTCCTGCACTTCCCCAAACAAAGCACACATAGGCAACCCAAATAGTAATAGACTCTGGTTATGTCTAACGTTAAATCCACACCATGAGGAGCTACATGACACACATTCTGAAACATTGTTTTAGGCTAACTAACACTGAAATCAAGTAGACTTAGGGTTGCCAACCGTCCCTTGAAAAACGGAATCATCCCGTATTTAGAAACAAAAGCACCCGTCCCGTATTGAGGTGAAAAGGGACGCACTTTGTCCCGTATTATTGTGACAGTCAAAAAATAGTCAGTAAATGCCAATGAAAATTTAATAACAGGGCGCTTTATATGTAAACTTACGGTAAACTTGTTCCCAGGCCCCGTCCTGCTCTGTGACCAATGAGCTGACAGCATATTCACACACGAGTATGACGATACAGAATACGCTCATCCCATTGGTCGAGGAGAAGATAGCAGAAGACAACAAAGCAGCATGCATAGGTGACAGTGACACAGACGCCGACACTGCTTTACGGGGCGCTACACCTTCGAGCAGCAATGTGTCTAGTACCCCTCCGAGAAAAAAACAGAAAAGGATGCAAAAATACTGAAGATTGGGAAAAAGGAAACACCTGGGTGGAAAAAGTGCGTGATAACATCTATAAAGCACACTGCACGTTGTGCCAGCGCTCTTTTTCCTTAGTCCATGGTGGACTGACTGATCTGAAACAACATGCTTCCAGTACTTCGGTCACGCCATCTGCACTTTAAATTTTAGTGCGCAATTACATTGCACTTTACGGCCCGTTTGTCAGCTGCATGACTCCAAAATAGCCATTCAATTGTATTCATGCTGCTCCAATAAAATAAATACATCAATTTGTTCTCAGCCAACTCCAGTGCATTCTTGAAGACCAGGTCCCCATGTGTTCATGACATGAATTTAATGCCTTTTTACTGAACCAATTTGGAATTATGGAATGCTATAATCTTCCAAAATGGCCATTCAATTTCATACATGCTGCATTTTAAAAGCCAACAAAAGGTGTACTGTTCTCTTTATGTGTTCTACTTCCAAAGTGTTAACATAAATAAACAGCCAGCCAAACTCCTTTTCAAGAGCCAGGAAGTGAGTGTCCTTGCTCCTTAATGACTTCTTAACAGCAGGTCAAGTCAGGATGACATATTGAACCGGAGTAAAACTAGAAAGGAAAATACAAAAATGTGCTTAATAGACTGCTATGACAGAAATATGTAAATATTGTAAATAATGTAAAATCTGCCATTAACTATGATAAATAAGGTGTACAACAGGCAAGTATAAACACTGTAAGTAACAAAGACAACATATCAGGTGAGTAGCAAGTAATGAATTATGACAGCAAAGTAATCTTATAGGCTCACACACAAAGTTATTATACATGAACAAACCTACAAAAATGTCTGTCAAAAGTCATCAATATTAATCAAACATGTAATGAACATCCACAACTTACAGCCATTGCTTTCTGAAGGATTCACATGGAAGATTGCGCTAGATTCATTAAGAGAAACCTTTCAACTGCAGTCATGCTCTATTCTCTGTTTTCATGCCTTCACTACTTCCTACTTCCTGTTTCCTGTTTCCTGTTTCTTTCCACCTTCAAAGTAAAAGCTCAACCAACTTTTTTAAGGAAATAACAATACAAATACATTTTAACAATTAACTTAAACTCTTCACATATTAAAGACATACAGGGCAGAACACTCCCCGTCTGGCATTTATTGATGCCACTCAAGACTTAACCGTCCTTACTTGAACTTTGACCCTCTTGAGGCAGAAGTAAGACAACATCAGAGATAGGCCTTAAGAATGTCTTAACTTTGTCTTGCGATGTTGTCCGGACCTCGATTTTGCGGACCTTTCCATCACTGCTTGGGAGGGTGGAGGTGATCAGACCCATAGGCCACTCATTGCGAGGCACTTGACTCTGTTTGAGAAGCACGATGTCCCCAACTTGCAGGTTCCGACATGCTGTGCGCCACTTGCGCCTTGTCTGGAGAGTGTGGAGATACTCATTTCTCCATCGAGACCAGAACTCATTTGCTAGGATCTGTACTTGCTTCCACTGACACTTGAAGAGATCCTTTTCATTGAAGCTGCCAGCTGGAGCAAGTACTCCTGGTTTTTGGGTTAGAAGCATAGCAGGCGTCAGCAGCATTGGTGAAGAAGGATCGGAGGAGACGGGGACTAATGGTCTAGCATTGACGATAGCAGACACCTCTGCCATCAGAGTACAGAGCACGTCATGAGTCAGGTGAGTATGTCTGGTTTGCAGCAACATGGAGTCAAGAATCCTCCGGGTTACGCCGATCATGCGCTCCCAGACTCCCCCCATGTGGGATGCATGTGGGGGATTGAATTCCCAAGTACAGCCATTCTCGTGAAGGAACTTGTGTATGTTGGTTTGGTTTGGATCATCTCGACCCATGCCCAGTTCAGAACTGGCTCCAACAAAGTTCGTACCTCTATCTGATCTGAGCTGCTTAGACGGCCCCCTTAATGCAAAAAACCTACGCAGGGCGTTGATGCAACCGGCAGTGTCCATGGACTCTATAACTTCCACATGTATAGCTCTGGTACTCATGCATGTGAAGAGTATAGCCCATCGTTTACTCTGAGCTGCTCCACCTCTTGTGCGTCGGGTGACCACATTCCAGGGACCAAAAACATCCAAACCCACGTATGTGAATGGTGGGGATGAGGTCAGAAGCTCCGGTGGGAGGTCGGCCATCTTTTGGGTCTCGAGTTTGCCCCTCAGCTTGCGGCATGTGACACAGTGATGAAGAACTGAACATATCAGTCTCTTGCCAGCAACAATCCACAGGCCAGCTGCCCTGACTGCTCCCTCCGCGAATTGTCGCCCTTGGTGTTTCACTTTGGTGTGGTAATGACTCACCAGTAATCTTGTGACATGACTTTGAAACATGCATCAGTCAACCCTGAGGTAAAGAATCCCATCATTCTGCCAAAACAGACATCCTCCAGTCCGCAATAGACCATCGCACATGAAGGGATCAAGATCCAGGATTGCACTTGATCTTGGGATGGCTCTGCTCTCTTGTAGTGCAGCATACTCGTGTGGATAAGCATCCCTTTGAACAGACTTGAGTATGACCATCTTCGCCGCTTCCAACTCTTCCAGAGTGCGAAGTTTGCTGCATCGATGCCATCCTTTGCATGTAGCTGAGGGGTCTGACCTGAAGGAACGAGTCTGGTGGATCAAGAAGGAAACTGCTCTCAGCAGAGATTCCCAGGTGGAGAAGCGCTGGAACCGTTCTGAGGTAAGTTTACCCTCACTTATGCAAGTCGCAAGGGTGGTCAGCTGAGATCTCACATCCACGTCTGTCTCAGGATCCACTAGTTTGAAGGACTCGTGTGTTTCAGGCTGAAGTGGTTTGTGAATGAACTCTGGCCCAGTAAACCACATGGTGTCAGTAAGTCGTGATGCAGGTACAGACCTGGTGGCCAGATCAGCAGGATTCTGATCCGTATGCACGTAGTGCCACTGCTGTGGAGAAGTTGTCTGGCGTATACGGTGAACACGATTATGTACGTATACAAAGAATCTCTTGGAATCGTTATGAATATATCCAAGGACAACTTTGCTGTCACATATAAACTTGACAGCTTCTGGCTTGTGGTCAAGCTCGTCGAGAATCAGTTCCGCCATTTCAACGGCCAGCACAGCTCCACATAGTTCAAGGCGTGGGATAGTGGGTTCTGGTTGAGGGGCTAGCTTTGCCTTCCCGAGCACAAAACCAACTCTGCACTGCCCATCTGTGGTGATAACCCTCAGGTAAGCTACGCTCCTATGGCCCAGTTTGAAGCGTCCGAAAAAAGACACAGCTAGGTGTATGTGGCGTTGGAGAGGGACTGATGTATGTACGAGCGAGGAAGATGGAGGCTGCTCAAATCATGGAGTGATTTTTTCCATGTTTCCCACTTGATGAACTTGTCTGCAGGGAGTTCCGTGTCCCAATCATGAATGTCAGCAGAAAGTTCTCTGAGCAATGCTCGTCCCTGGATCGTCACTGGTGCAACCAAGCCCAACGGGTCAAAGAGGCTATTGACTGTAGATAACACTCCTCGTCGAGTGAACGGCTTATCGCTGACTGCTACCCGGAATGTGAAAGTGTCAGAGTCTATGTTCCAGCACAAACCAAGGCTTCTTTGTGCAGGGAGAGCCTCTTCCTCAAGGCCTAAGTCTTTAAGGCCTGCTGCCAAGTCTCCAGGTGTGAAGGCTTGCATGACTGTGACGCTGTTTGAAGCAATCTTATGCAGCTTCAGATTTGATTCTGCCAGTGAAGCTTGAGTGCGCTTGAGAAGATCGATTGCCTCAGCCTCAGTTGGGAGGGAGATGAGCCCATCGTCTACGTAAAAGTGTCTGTTGACAAAGTGGCATGAGTCAGATCCATAGTTCTGCATACCTGCTTGGGCTGCTCTTCGAAGGCCGTAAATAGCCACCGCAGGTGAGGGGCTATTCCCTAACACATGCACTCGCATTCGGTACTCTGCTATCTCCTTAGTCAGATCGTTATCTTTGTGCCAGAGGAATCTTAGGAAGTTTCTATGGTCATCTCTCACCAAGAAACCATAAAACATTTGTTGAATGTCGGCTGTCAGTGCAACAGCTTCTTTTCTGAACCTGAGCAGTACTCCGAGTAGGGAGTTATTCAGGTCAGGACCCGAGTGCAGGACGCTGTTGAGCGAGATACCATCTTCCTGAGCACTCGAGTCAAACACTACTCGTATTTGACCTGGCTTTTGGGGATGGTACACTCCAAAAATGGGTAAGTACCAACATTCTTTGTTTTCGTGGAGAGGGGGTGCTTCCTCTGCATCCCATAAAAGCAACAAACTGTTCTTTCATTTCAGGATTTTTGTTCAGTGTACGTCGCAAGGAGTGGAGACGGGAGAGGGCTTGAGCATGGTTGTTTGGAAGGCGAGGTCTAGGTGACCTGAACGGTAGAGGGGCGATCCAACTGTTTTGCTCGTCTCTCCGGCACTCTGCCTGCATGATCTCCAGAAAGATCTCATCCTCAAACGACAAGGCAGGTTTGTTATCGTTCTTTGTTTTCTCAAACACATCTTGTCCAAGTTTGTCTTTAGCAGGGACACCAGGAGCAGGATTGCTGGACAGATGAGTTGTGGTACAGTTCCTGCGCTCCCCGCCGTAGCCTGCTTTCTCTTTAACATTGACGTGATTCTGGCAAGGCGTCAGAGTGGATGGTCTTCCATTTTGCAGGACGTTGGTCTTGAAGACAGATACAGTGGGCTTGTGGGCACTGTTGATGCAAACTTCTCCTACTATAACCCACCCTAAATCCAAACGCTGGGCAAAGGGGGAGTCGTGGGGCCCATTAATTTGTTCTCTCACCTTGTGGACACGTATGAGGTCTCTCCCCAGTAGGATTAAAATCTGTGCGTCAGGATCGATCTCTGGGATGTAAGGCTCCACAGATTTCAAGTGAGCATGGGAGCGAGCAACCTCTGGTGAGGGGATTTCTGATCTGTTGCTCATAATCTCATTACATTCGATGAGTGGGGGTAAGTCCAAACACACGTCACCATTCAATGCTTCTATCTGAAAACCGACTGCCTTCCTTCCAGTCATTTCAGTGGTTCCAGCACAGGTCCTCATCAGGTAAGGTGCGATGCTACCATGGACATTGAAGAGCTGGAAAAACTCAGATTTTGCCAGCGAGCGATTGCTCTGGTCATCAAGGATAGCATACATTTTGACTGACCGTTCTCGTTGTCCTTGAGGGAATACTCGCACTAAGCATATCTTTGCACAAGATCGCGCTGGGAGACCTTCGCCACAGACCTCAGTGCACCTAGAAGTCACCTCTGGAGGAGAGCTGTTTTGCTGCTCTGTGTCTGATTCCGTCGCAGGAGACATTATAGATGAGAAGTTAGTGTCTGGGTGTAAGGCTGTGCAGTGTTGATTACTCTCGCACTCATTGCATTTCAGCTCCACTGGGCATTCTCTGGCCATATGAGTAGTAGAGCAACACTTGAAACAACGCCTGTTTTCTTTCAGTAATTTCTTGCGTTCTGTGAGTGGCTTCATTTTAAAGGCTCTACATTTCTCCAAGGGATGAGGTTTATGATGGAGTGGACAGTACTTGTTCTTGTCTGTCTCCGTTCTGTGCACTGAGCTTGACTCTCCTGTTGTTGACACATCCGTCTTCTGCACAGATATAGCTGTCTTCCAACCATCATGCCTTGCACTGGGCTGTTCATTGCGATACTGAGTCCGGTTGCTGTTTGTCAAGACAAAGCTAGGATCATTTCTGGCTTTCGCCTGGTTCCTGACAAAGTCGGCGAAGAACGAGAAGGGAGGAAAGCAAACCCTGTATTGTTCTTTGTAATGTGAGCCAACAGAGAGCCATTTTTCTTGTAAGCTTGGTGGCAGCTTTTCAACGATGGGGTTAATTCCTCGAGGTGTGTCAAGGTAGCTCAGCCCAGGTAGATATCCGTCCTCTTTAGCTGAGAGTAGCTCCATGAGCAGGTCACTAAGTTATCTTAGTTTAATGTTTTCCTTTGGAGTGAGACGAGGAAAGTTGTCCAGTCGCTTAAATAAAGCACTCTCTATGACTTCGGGGGTGGCATAACACTCTTGTAGTCTTGTCCATGCTCACTCAAGTGCAGCTTTAGGGTTGGTAATATAGACAGCACGTAATCTTTTAACATGTTCAGAGGACTCCTTCCCTAGCCATTTTACCAGTAGATCCAACTCCTCACTGGCTGTTAGCTCCAAGCCCTGAGTGGCGTTAAAGAAGGAGGACTCCCATGCTCTGAAGCTCTCAGGGTGGTTATCAAATTTTGTGAGACCTGTGGTTACCAACTCCCTGGGAGCAAGATACTTAGCAAAGTCTATCATGTCAGCAGATGGAGCAGAAGAATAATCTTGTTTGTCGTTCTTTGGACAATGGTTTGTATAGCTTGCATTTCTATATGAAGGAGAGCCCTGCTCCTGATAGGTTTTTAAGGGAGACTGGGGGTGCTGATGGCGTGAGCTAGGATGCTGAGGTGCAGGTAGGTACTCACTCTGCTGTGTCTCTCTCAATGCTGCCAGCATGACATCACAGTTGTATGCGGGGCTTAACACAGGGGCTTCCTGCTTTTTTAACTGTGGTATTTCTTTGAGAGAGGGAGGTATATCTGGAGGGGGTGTGGCAGGTTTATAGCTGGCCTGAGACTGATGTTCCAGGTATGCCTGAGTTCGTTGTCTTATTATCTGAGGAGAGACACCACTCCTGGCGCTGCGCATATCCTCACATTCTGTCCCTGCTGCAGCTTCTAAAACTTCAGCCTCTGCATTGGCGGCAGCAGCTGCTGTTTCCAGTCCTAGAGCTTCCAAATCCACTTCTAATGTAGCTTTTTCCAAATCCAATTTGGCTCTCTGTTTTTTCAATTCCATCTCTCTTTGTGCAAATGTGACTCTGGTGCGAGCAGCTTCGGCTTTGGCTCTAGCTTTAGCGGCAGCGCTGGCTACTGAAGCTTTGGAAGAAGATGTGTACTTAGAGCTGGACACTGATGACCCTTTTTCTTCATCTGTTGCATGGGCTTTCATAACTGTAGCGAATGAAACCTTCTTATATTATGGCTTTTTACTGTACTGTTCTCTTTATGTGTTCTACTTCCAAAGTGTTAACATAAATGAAAAGGAGTTTGGCTGGCTGTTTAAGAGCCAGGAAGTGAGCGTCCTTGCTCCTTTAATGACTTCTTAACAGCAGGTCAATGATGACATATTGAACCGGAGTAAAACTAGAAAGGAAAATACAAAAATGTGCTTAATAGACTGCTATGACAGAAATATGTAAATATTGTAAATAATGTAAAATCTGCCATTAACTATGATAAATAAGGTGTACAACAGGCAAGTATAAACACTGTAAGTAACAAAGACAACATATCAGGTGAGTAGCAAGTAATGAATTATGACAGCAAAGTAATCTTATAGGCTCACACACAAAGTTATTATACATGAACAAACCTACAAAAACGTCTGTCAAAAGTCATCAATATTAATCGTCAAACATGTAATGAACATCCACAACTTACAGCCATTGCTTTCTGAAGGATTCACATGGAAGATTGCGCTAGATTCATTAAGAGAAACCTTTCAACTGCAGTCATGCTCTATTCTCTGTTTTCATGCCTTCACTACTTCCTACTTCCTGTTTCCTGTTTCCTGTTTCTTTCCACCTTAAAAGTAAAAGCTCAGCCAATTTTTTTAAGGAAATAACAATACAAATACATTTTAACAATTAACTTAAACTCTTCACATATTAAAGACATACAGGGCAGAACAAAAGGAGTGACCTGCCAATGAAGTGTCCCTTATTTATTTTTCGGGGAGTTGGCAACCCTAAGTAGACTGAGCTCGGTCTTCAGTAAGTCAAATGTTGGAAAAAAAAGAAACCCCCTCTCCTCTCTCGAAGAGTACCAAAGAAAATGTCTCTAGGGGAAGTTGTCATTCAAACCTGAGATTGTCACATCAATTGTATATTTTAAAGAAAACACACAACAAGATGGCCCTATAATTAACGAGTGGAAAAAAAACGGAGGGGGGTATTTTGCGTATTATTCTCAGTTCAACGCTCTTGAACTATTAAACTTTTAGTCATATTTACCTGAGAAGGTGTAGAGGACAAGGAAGAAAAAAAAAGTTCAGTATATATCCATTTCAGTTCTCAAATTGTGGAGAGGCTCGTGGAGAGGTTGAAAATCTTCTGCCTCCGAGACGGACTTGAAAACCACCAGGTGGGCTGGGTGCAGCAGCCCGTAGCGGATATCCATAGCTCGAAAACGGGCCTCAACTCCATCGAACTGTCGCTGACGCTGGCGGGTTTCAGCTGATAGGTCCGGGAAGAAGCTGACTCGTTGATTCCCGTATCGCACTTCCTTCTGCTTTCTGGCTGCCCTCAGTGTCTTTTCACGGTCTTTATAGTTCAGAAACTTCATGACAATCGGTCTCTGTGCTGAGGACCGGCTTGAGTTAACTTGACCTACCCGATGAGCTCGTTCGATGACCGGGGTGGGGGCCAGATCATCACCCAGAGCTTTGGGAAGCCAGTTTTCCAAAAAGCTGCACATATCTGAGCCCTCGGTTTTTTCAGGGAGTCCAATTTGTCTCAGGTTCGAGCGTCTCCCTCGGTCCTCTTGATCTTGGATTTTATTCCTCAGTATCTCCACCGTCCCTTCTAGCTGCTCGACTTTTTGTTGGAGGCTGGTCACATCATCCTCTGCCTGTGAGATTCTCCCCTCCATTTCCCCGATCCTCTTCGAATGCGACAATACATCTGTTTTAATCCCATTAATTGCCTCCAGCATATCGTTGGATTGTTCAGCGAAATCCTCCTTCAGTGAGCGAATCGCATCCAGTATGACGCTGTTGGACGGCACGTTGTCGTTAGCTTCGTCTTCGCCCTCATTAGCATTCTTGCTAACCTTCTCCACAAGGATATTAGCCTTGTTATTTTGCGGCCCCTTAGCTGGTTGTTGTCCAGGTGGTTTAGAATTTTTCGGTGGCATAGTGACAAAATACACTTTTCCACATCCAAAACAGACAATATTGTCCGAGCCTCAGTAGAGTTTAAGTATTTTTCAGGAAGTTAGCTACGAGCCAAGTTAATGCGACTTGGCAGCTGCGCTCCATAACTGGAAGTCCCCCTCCACTTTTATTCCAAGCGCTCATTGAAAAAGCATTTCTAACGTCTCACTTGTCTTTGTAGACGAGTGTCTTCACGCCAAAATTCACCAAAACAGAGAAGTCTACCATAAACTGGAGTCTACATTTGTACCAAAAATGGTGAAGTTACTGCCACGGTCAAATAGCATGCTTGCTAGCGGTGATATTTGAATTTGATTTTATTTACTTTATTTACTCCTCCCTGGCATGTACACTGTACTACACTACAACAAGACCACGCAACGGTGAACCAAAGAGTTAAATATTTACTCACCAAATCAATGTGCAAACACAAGTAATTGAAGGTGTTGAGAGAGCTCTCGTTGACCGTTCGGTTGACCGTTTTGTGTGGAAAGCACAAAGTAGATGAGACAGATCTGTGCATGTCTGAAAGAATGCCCAAAGGCCTCTGGGAACAATACATGTTTTTTATCATTTCACTTAACATGGATACATTAAGTAAAGCATATTTTGTAACTCCAAATGACTACTTACTTATTTAAAAGTAGTGTTCATAACAAGTTGATGAACACTGAGTTTGGTTCACTTATCATATTTAATTAAACTGGATGTTAGCATTTACAGTGAGTTTGAGACATTTTTGAACAGGGAATAGGTTTTTAATCAGAACATAATTATATATTACGATGTTAAAAAACAAATGTGGTTACAAGAGGTCAAGATTCAATTTTAAGTTTTAATCCGATTCAGCTGTAATGGCCAAGTACATGTTCTTCTTCTGTTATAAGCATTCTTTCATTTCTGTCTCAAAATTCAAAAATCATATCAACATATTTCATGCGGATTTTTCTGCAGTTATTAATAACATCTAAAAAACATATAAACGTTTCTGTGAATTCCTTCATAGCGTGGTCATTATTACTATGACCACTAGAGGCTGCTGCCTAGCAACAAATGTAAATATGTCTGTAAATATGTAAATGTTAATATGTAAATATGTCTGTAAATATGTAAATGTTAATATGTAAATCTGTCTGACAACAGGCTGCTGACAGCCATGGGCGTAGGCTAGCAGAGGGACGGTAGGGACATGACCCTCCCAACTTTAAACAACCTTATTTACATTATCTTTGAAGTGCACTTATATAGGTTAGTTACATTGTCTTCCCATATTTTGCAAGGATAGAAATGCTCCTCCTGCTCCCCCTCCTGCTCCTCCTCCTCCTGCTCCTCCTCCTGCTCCCCCTCCTGCTCCTCCTCCTGTTCCTCCTCCCGCTCCTCCTCCTGCTCCTCCTCCTCCTGCTGCTCCTCCTCCTGCTCCTCCTCCTTCTGCTCCTCTTCCTGCTCCTCCTCCTGCTCCTCCTCCTTTTATTTATTGTGAACTGTATATTAATATAATTTAAGTTATGTTCATGCAATGGATAATTTGTTAATTAATAAAATCCAGTCATTTATTCTGGAAATTTCCAAAACGTTTCTTCAGTAGTTTTTGAAAACAAAGGTTTGACCGTATATCAGGTGAACTTTTATACCCTATTTTGGCTGCAAGCAGAAATGAGTGAAACAGAGAATGAGGCATTCTGTAGAACAGAAAGAAAAACATTGTCATGTATATTTGGAAATGGTGGACTTACTGATGAATATGAACATGTTGGAGGATGCATGCAGAAATGAGAAAACTGAAAATGAGGCATTCTATAGAAGAGAAAGAAAACAGTAATGTAGCTATATTTGGACTGATGGGCTTACTGATCAATGTGAAGATGTTGGATGCATGCAGACAATCAGAAAAGGAAGAGTTCTATAGAACAGAAAGTTGTAACAGGCTGAATGTTGTTTATAATGTTGTGTTCTAATAAAATGGTGAATATGAGAATACACTTCCTATTTCACTGTAATATTACTGGGAAGTGAAAGTTAATACAGTCAGAACACTTTTTTTTTGCATTGATCATTGAGCCGACCTATTCATTAGATTCACATTCACAAGAAATTTAGCCCCGACCCCGTCCATCAGTTTGGTCTTTTTAATGTCCCGTCCCCAGCAAATAATGTACATGCAGGTTATGCTGTTACATTGTCCCTACCAATGTTGAGACCAAACCTACGCCCTTGCTGACAGCTCACATATATGAATGTTTTTGAGAGGTTCCACAGTAACGTGGAAGTTCTAAGAAAAGAGTGAATTAACAGTCACTCTCTGGAGGTTTCTTTTTTCTCTTTATTCACCAGCAGATTTCTGTTTGACAACTAGTTCCCTTACTTCTTTAACTGTTGCTGTTCAAACATTTTAAACTGTGGTGGTAATAATAATAGTAATATTATTATAAATATAATCATTAATATTAATAATGATAATTATTATTACTATTAATACAAGTAATAATAATAATAATTATTATTATTATTATTATTGTTATTACTATTATAACTTGTATTACCTTGACAAAACAACCTGAGAGAGTTCATTCTGTCCACAGCTCCAATCATGCTGCTTTATTCTGATGTTTATCTTCTGATTTTGTTGTCAGGACTCCAGGCTGAAGGAAAACTCAACTCACCAGGTAGAGAAGAGAAATATAAAATAGAGAACAGAGAAATAATGAATCATTAAAGCAGAATAAGCAGCCAGCTGTAGCTGTTTCATTCAAATTAAATTCACTTATTTTACTGATGACTCTCTTGTTTGTGTTCAGAGTCTGTCAGGTTGGTGGGACGAAAGAGTCGCTGTGCAGGAACACTGGAGCTGAAACATAAAGGAGAATGGAGACCAGTGGTTTACTCTGGCTGGACCCTGAAGACAGCAGCAGCTGCCTGCAGAGAGTTCGACTGTGGTTCTGCTGTTTCTGTAGAACGGAGAGAGGAGTCCTCACGCAGATCTGTGTGGAGGATCAGACCTGACTGTGTCCAGTCTGGATCTGCTCTGAGGGAGTGTAAAGCATCATCATATTCCTCTTCCTCCATCCTGAATCTCACCTGTTCAGGTAATGGACGTAGTCACCGTGACGTCACCCATTGGTTTGTGGTCTGCCCGTTTGAATATGTGTAAAGTGTATGTTGCTAACCTTAATAACATGAAAATATCATTATCTTGAAATAACAAGATAATGTCATGTAATAACATGATAAATATATTGTGCAAACCTGAAAATATATTGTTATAACAATAAAGTTATAACTTAATAAACTTCAGATCAAGTAAAATATGAGTCTTGCCATATAATGCGTGTCCTCCTAACTTTGTCTCTGGATATCCAGGAGTGAAATGCTTTTACTAGCTCATATTTTAGACTGTTTTGAGAGGACAGTTCATACATTAATACTTACCTGGTCTGAGAAAGGAACGATGCAGATCTCAGCAGGTAATAAAAGATAGTCCCACCTCTGCATATTGCATCCATAACTTTATATCAGCACATATATTGGGCCATTAGATAGTGTGAGTTACATTCATTTAATAACACGGTAAGATGGTTTAGGGATGATGCATCTAAAATAAATAAAACTGTTACAGGAATGAAATGGTTTTATTATCAGCACATATTTGACTGACTTTGGCAAAAAAAGGTCTAATAAAACATTGATGAGTCTAAACTTTGATAAACTAAAGACAGCAGGTTATATATCACCATTGATGAAGCACACAAAGAGCGGTATATGGTTTTTGAATTCTGCTCCATCCAGTTTGAATCACTGATTTGTTGTTTCATGACATCTTTTTATTTAGTGTCTGGTGTCTTTTACCTCTCTGTTTCTCTTCTCTCTCCTCTCCAGACTCTGTCAGGCTGGTGAATGGGACCAGTCTGTGCTCAGGCAGACTGGAGCTGAAGTCTGACCAGTCTAACCAGAGCTGGTCCTCAGTGTGTGAAGCTGACTTTGACCAGCAGAATGCAGCGGTGGTATGCAGGGAGCTTGGCTGTGGGGCTCCTTCAGTCCTCCAGGGGGCGCTCTATGGAGAAGGGGAGGCTCCAATGTGGGCCAAAGAGTTCCAGTGTGGAGGAGATGAGTCTGCTCTCCTGGACTGTAGAAGCTCAGGCTCAGATAGAAACACCTGCTCACCTGGCAGAGCTGTTGGACTCACCTGCTCAGGTAGAAGAGGAGCTGCAGCTTTCATTTGGTTCATTTCTGTTCTCATCAAACTCACTTTATTCTTTTACTGATGACTCTCTTGTTTGTGTTCAGAGCCTGTCAGGTTGGTGGGAGGAGACAGTCGCTGTGCAGGAACACTGGAGCTGAAACATGAAGGAGAATGGAGACCAGTGGTTGACTTTTACTCTGACTGGACCCTGAAGACAGCAGCAGCTGCCTGCAGAGAGTTAGACTGTGGTTCTGCTGTTTCTATAGAACAGAGAATGGAGTCCTCAGACAGAGCTGTGTGGAGGATCAGATCTGACTGTGTCCAGTCTGGATCTGCTCTGAGGGAGTGTAGAGCATTTTCATCTTCCTCTTCCTCCATCCTGGATCTCACCTGTTCAGGTAATGGACGTAGTCACCTTGACGTCACCCATTGGTTTGTGGACTGCCCGTTTGAATATGTGTAAAGTGAATGTTACTTATTTTAAGATAATGATATTTTCATGTTATTAAGGTAACAAGATAATGTCATGTAATAACATGATAAATATATTGTGCAAACCTGAAAATATATTGTTATAACAATAAAGTTATAACTTAATAAACTCCAGATCAAGTAAAATATGAGTCTTGCCATATAATGCGTGTCCTCCTAACTTTGTCTCTGGATATCCAGGGGTGAAATGCTTTTACCAGCTCATATTTTAGACTGTTTTGAGAGGACAGTTCATACATTAATACTTACCTGGTCTGAGAAAGGAACAATGCTGATCTCGGCAGGTAATAAAATATAGTCCCACCTCTGCATATTGCATCCATAACTTTATCTCAGCACATATATTGGGCCATTAGATAGTGTGAGTTACATTCATTTAATAACACGGTAAGATGGTTTAGGGATGATGCATCTAAAATAAATAAAACTGTTACAGGAATGAAATGGTTTTATTATCAGCACATATTTGACCGACTTTGGCAAAAAAAGGTCTAATAAAACATTGATGAGTCTAAACTTTGATAAACTAAAGACAGCAGGTTATATATCACCATTGATGAAGCACACAAAGAGCGTTATATTGTTTTTGAATTCTGCTCCATCCAGTTTGAATCACTGATTTGTTGTTTCATGACATCTTTCGATTTAGTGTCTGGTGTCTTTTACCTCTCTGTTTCTCTTCTCTCTCCTCTCCAGACTCTGTCAGGCTGGTGAATGGGACCAGTCTGTGCTCAGGCAGACTGGAGCTGAAGTCTGACCAGTCTAACCAGAGCTGGTCCTCAGTGTGTGAAGCTGACTTTGACCAGCAGGATGCAGAGGTGGTCTGCAGGGAGCTTGGCTGTGGGGCTCCTTCAGTCCTCCAGGGGGCGCTCTATGGAGAAGGGGAGGCTCCAATGTGGACCAAAGAGTTCCAGTGTGGAGGAGATGAGTCTGCTCTCCTGGACTGTAGAAGCTCAGGCTCAGATAGAAACACCTGCTCGCCTGGCAGAGCTGTTGGACTCACCTGCTCAGGTAGAAGAGGAGCTGCAGCTTTCATTTGGTTCATTTCTGTTCTCATCAAACTCACTTTATTCTTTTACTGATGACTCTCTTGTTTGTGTTCAGAGCCTGTCAGGTTGGTGGGAGGAGACAGTCGCTGTGCAGGAAAACTGGAGCTGAAACATGGAGGAGAATGGAGACCAGTGTATGATAGTTACTCTGGCTGGACCCTGAAGAGAGCAGCAGCTGCCTGCAGAGAGTTAGACTGTGGTTCTGCTGTTTCTCCAAAGCAGAGATGGCAGTTCCCAGTCAGATCTAAAAGCATCAAACCTGACTGTGTCGAGTCTGGATCTGCTCTGAGGGACTGTGCATCTTCATCTTCATCTTTCTCTCTGTCTATCCTGGGTCTCGTCTGTTCAGGTAAGCCTGTCAGTGACATCATCTATGACATCATGAATGAGAGAAATGTTTCCAGTGAGTTCCTTCCTCTGTCACATTGAAAGTCAGTGGTTTATAATCTATATATGTTATATCTTTATATTTGTCTTTGTTTATCCTGGATCTCACCTGTTCAGGTAAGCCAAGAGTTTCCGTCAGAGTATTGTAAACCCGGCTGCTAGCAGAGCTTTAGTGGACTCACATCCTCGTATCTTGTTGAGATAATAATAAACTGTCTAACATTACAATACAGTGAAACCGACTGCACGATTTGTGCAACACATGTGCATGCACACACATACACACACACACACACACAGACACACACACACACACACACACACACACAGACACACACACACACACACACACACACATCCAGGACGTGAACCACGCCAAGACAAAAGACAAGGATAAAGAGAAAAGAACAAAAGGAAGGTGCAAGGTAGCGGCAAGAAACCCAACAGGGCTTCTACAGGCCTCTACCTATATTAAAATTCACAAGTTAAATTAAAACAAGTGACTATCACACAAAAATAAAATGAAATAAAAGGAATATAAAAATGAAGCAAATTATAACTATATTAAAAGTAAAACAAAACAAAAGCGTAGAAATGTGTGTGTGTGTGTGTGTGTGTGTGTGTGTGTGTGTTTTTTTTCCATGCCACTGTTAGCATCGGAGATAAGGGAATTAAGATTTTTATCTGCTAAGATCACGTTGGTGTCATCAGTAATTTGGAAGATACAGCAGGAAGGTCATTAATATATATGAGGAACAGCAACGGTCCCAGAATAGAACCTTGAGGGACCCCACACATTATTTTAGTCCTGCCTGATACTGAACCATTCACAAATACATATTGTTCTCTATCATATACATAGCTGCACAACAATTTCAAAGTCTGTTCATGAAAACCATAATGCTTCAGTTTTTTGATTAAAATGTCATGATTGACTGTATCGAAGGCCTTGGACAAATCTAAAAAGATACCAAGAGCAAATTCACTGTTATTCATAGCTTCATAAAGTTTGTTAACAAGTTGTAATAAGGCCATGTATGCCGAGTGTTTCTTTCTAAACCCATATTGGTGTTCATAGAGGATATTTTGTGCATCTAAATGTTCTAATATTCGCTTGTAGACCAGTTTCTCTAAAACCTTTGAAAAACAGGGCAGAATTGATATTGGACTGTAATTTGTAAAGCTACTAGGGTCCCCAGATTTAAAAAGAGGAATAATTTTAGTGACTTTCATACTTTTAGGAACAACTCCATTTTCCATAGACTTTCCACAGATGTATGTGAGTGGTTGTACAATATGAAAACTAACCTCCTTAAGCAGTGATGCACTTATTTAATCATGACATTGAGATCAGCTATTATTTCCTGTACTTCAGTAGCACTTGGTGGATCAAATTGCAATACAGAGGGATAATGACCATGCAAGTAGTCAAGTGGACTTCCAGCTGTCTTCTTGATTCTACTAGAGAGAGAAACACCCACATTAACAAAAAAGTGGTTGAAACTACAGGATATATCATACGGGTTGTTTATTATTCTCCCGTCACTCAAAAATTGTGATGGGAGTGCAGAAGATGCTTTTGTTTTGTTGAATAATACATTGATGTTTTTCTAAGTGGATCTAATATTACTAGCAGATTCCTTACATTTCTGAGTGAAGTAATTCTTTTTTGATATATGAAGTAAGTGGGTGAATTTGTTTTTATATTTCTTTAATTTGTAGAATTTAATAGGCATGGGTTTGATAAGAATTTTTTAGATATTTTTTTTTTATACAGAAATTTTTTTTAAGCCAGTGGTAAACCAAGGTTTGCCATAATTAGAGTCCCTCATTTTATCATATTTGACCAGGGGAAAACATTCATGAAAGCCTGGATTAAATGAGTCCATAAAGACTTGATAGGCTATTTCTACATCAGATTCTTTAAGAACATTTTCCCAAGATATATCACCAATCAAAGATTTAAAACGATCCGTATTTTTCTTGTTTAACAGTCTGCATTTGTAATCATTAGATGTCTGTTTGTTTGCATTAGCAAATGTAAACTGAAATATTGGTAAATGATCTGAAATATCTGCATGTAGGACACCGCTTTGAGTTTTATGACCTAAAGAGTTTGTAAAAATGTTATCAATTAGAGTAGCAGAAGTACTTGTTACTCTGGTGGGCTTATAGATCAAAGGGTACAGATAACTGGAATACATGGTATTCAAAAAATGTCCTGTTTGTGTGTTTCTCACTCATGAACAAATTGATATTATAGTCTCCAAGCAGATAACATCATTTTCCCTCCTTGTTTATCAGATCTAGTGTAATTGAAAGAGCCTCAGAAAAGTGATCAATATCAGTATCAGGAGGACGATATATACAGCCAATTATCACATGTTTTCCACCAAAGTAGGAACAAGAGGGGATTTCCACAAAAACAGATTCTGCAATAACAGATGGAGATTGTAACATAAGATATTCTCAATGGATAAAGTGGATATCTTTATGCAGAAAGAGGGATACTCCACCTCCTACTCTTAACTCTCTGCAGTAATGAACAGCATTATAATTGGATAAGTCATAGCTAGATTCCACATCTTTAGCCAACCAAGTTTCTGAAAGGCCAATAACAGAAAATTCATGTTCCAAACTTGACAAGTAATGAATTAAAAAGTCATAGTTCTTAGGAAGGCTGCGTATATTGAGATGAAAGGAAGAAAATACATTTATACCTAATGGGAGAGCACGACAGAAGCAGTTAAACTGAC
Organism: Centropristis striata; assembly: GCF_030273125.1. Classification (NCBI taxonomy): domain Eukaryota; kingdom Metazoa; phylum Chordata; class Actinopteri; order Perciformes; family Serranidae; genus Centropristis; species Centropristis striata. The sequence goes on along the minus strand of NC_081533.1, from coordinate 474,742 downwards.
TCTCATCATAATATTTACAATTTGCTGACCCATCTGTTGCTAAATTTAAAAAGTTTGAGTCAGGGTCATAACAGCCATTACACTGCAAATCATTTTCATTATTGATTTTAAATGTATTAAAGACTAAGTGATCGGGGTAATTGTGTTTTTTTTTATCCCAGACAAGAGGCTAATGCATTCATTATTATTGAGACTATGGAAGGGAAACAGTGATACATTCATCACATGTCCAGTGTATCCAATTATTAGCATTTAACTCATTAGTGGGCGTACATTATTGATGGAATAGACGTTGGCAAAGTCCACAAGTGAAGTCCAAGGGTTTCACACATCTCTGACATTTTTGACAGATGTTTTTTAATGTCATGAGATGTGATCAAATACTAATATGAATGAGATACAATGGGGGGATGATCCGGTTCATGACTTATACAGATCTGTTATTTTTCATGGACAATCAGCTTGTCATGCCGCAAGTAGGCAATGTCCCCACGAGCACGAGCCTTCATGGCTGGCAAGAGTTCCTTGTGTTTTTGCCTTACAGCTTCAGTGTAATCCTCATTAATGTATATGTTTGATCCCTTGAGATTTTTTGCCCTCTCCAAGATGGCAAGTTTGTCCTTGAATTTGAGGAGTCTGACAATGATCGGTCTTGGTCTTTCTCTGTTGGTAACAGGTTTCCCTGTCCGGTGCACGTTCCATTTCAATGCAACGCTGGTCCAGTTGTAGCTTCTCAGGGATCAGTTTCCGTACCTTCTCTTCCAACTCGGACCAGTTTTCATTTGTAGTTTCTTGGATACCATCAATGACAATATTATTTCTGCGTGATTGCCCTTCTAGATAATCTGTTTCCTCTGTTAGTGATAGGAAAACGTCATTCCTTTAGATATATCCAATTGCATTTTAGAACTCATCATGCTGTTTGATTTTTCCTTTGCTGTCAGGTCTTCCACGTCTTTCTGAGTGAAATGGATGCTCTCTCTCAGCTCACTGAGTTCTTTGGAGAGTCCATCCACTCTTTTGTTTGATGCATCTACCAAGATTTGCATGCAGTTCTTAAAATTGCGTTCTTGCTGTTCTAACAGTTGAGTGAAAAAGTTTTGTGTTGATCAAGCACATCACGTACCTGGGCAGGAGACACCATGTCTTCCTCTTTTCCTGGGCGTGACATGATTTACTGGCCTCTGGTCCAGAGCAGAGCCTCCTCCTAATGCTCCTCTGTTTTTCTGTATGTTTGTCTCACAGTAAATCCTCTCAGTTTCTCTCACATTTAAAACTTGACTTTGAATGATTGTGAGTTGAAGCGTCAGAGTCTCCGGTTTTGTGTCAGCAGCTCCGATGTTGGCAGCGTCTCTGTGTCGCTCCCCAGCTCCACTGCTGTGGGCTGGCTGTGCTGTCTGCTCGTCTCACCTCACGACAGATGCAGCTGTAACAGAATTCAACCCAAGTCAGTGAGGTAACGTTGAGCTCGCTAGTATTAATGTGAACATTAACAGTTAGTTCACACTCGACTGATGAGAACGATAACGGTTCAAGTTAAAGCTAGCTAACAGTCAGCAGCAGACATTTGGATTCATGGCTACAGCTCAACGTTTTCCTCTACCTTACTAACTTTACTCCTCTTTATCTCCTTTAAACATAACAAGGCTGCAGTCAGATCTCTCCATCTCATTCTGTCATTGGCAACATGCTGCAGCTTTTCTCAGTACAGGTGCATCGCAGCAGCTAGCAGGCTGTTTCTAACTCTTGGTGGCTCTGACCCCGCCCCTTATTTCAAGCAGTCATGCACACACACTGAATCTGCATCATGTTCCATATGCATAGAAATGAGACCAAATGCTAGTTTTTACACACGAAAAATGATTTTAATTTCATGTAGCTGCATTTAACATCAAAATTAAAAAGAACACATACACCCTTTGTTTCATATTCATGTGCTAGTTCAGTTTGCATTGTTACATTGTGGTCTCGTTATATTTGTTCAAAGACAGGCAGGTACAGGGTAATAAGTGATTATTATATGGAACCAAAAATGATAACATTCTCCACTACAAATGGTTACAGGTAGACATTCAAAGCACAGAGTACTTATTTCATCTTCCTCCTCTCTCTCTCCTTTTTATATGTATGTATGTATGTATGTATGTATATATATATATATATATTTTTTTTTTTTTTTTATTTCCTATTGATATTATCATTATCATTATTTATCTTTAATCGAGAAGGGAAAGAAAGACATGACTGGTAGACCAGTTAAGTGTATTTCTTGGAACATAAATGGATGCAGTAGTCCTATTAAAAGGAGGAAGATACTATCATTTTTGAAAAATAATCAGGCAGACATTGTTCTAATACAGGAAACCCACATGCAAGGTTTGGAAGCAGAGAAATTTAAAGCGGGATGGGTGGGACATATATTCCATAGCTCATTCTCAAACAAACGTAATGGGGTTCTGATTTTGGTTCACAAAAACATAAGTTTCATTTTGCCAAAACCTGCTAAAGATGCAGAGGGAAGGATTATCTGTGTTGAAGCAGTGGTCGAGGGAGTGCCTCTTGCATTATGTAACATATATGCTCCTAATAAGGGACATCCCAATTTTTTCCACAACGTAAACAAAATACTAGGAGACACTGAGGGTGGAATTGTTCTAGCTGGGGATTTTAATGAAGTTATGGACCCAGTACTGGATAGGAGTTTATTCAGACCTCCTCCCATGACTAAGGAGAGAGAGGCCTTACATATGTTGAAAAGTGATGTGGGACTAATAGATATATGGAGGTTGACAAACCCAAATGTAAATGATTTTACTTTATTTTCCCACTGCCATAAAACTTATTTCAGAATAGATTTTTTTCTAATACGTACTTCCCTGGCAGACAATGTGGCTAACTGTGACATAAAGACAATCTCTCTGTCAGATCATGCACCAGTCGAGCTATTCATTAAGGCCAGTCTAAAGACTGAAAGGAGGGGGAGATGGAGACTAAACACTGGATTAATGTCGGAATCAACTTTTAGAAAGACAAAAGAGGAAGATTTAAAAACCTTTTTTGAAATTAGCATTGGTAGCACTGAAGAAATAATTACTGTGTGGGAAGCCTCAAAGGCATATATAAGAGGGAAATTCATAGCACAAGCTGCTAAAGAGACCAAAGAGAATCTTACCAGAATTAAAGATTTAGAAAAAGAGATAAAAGATAAAGAATTAGATCTGTCAAAACACCTTTCCAATGGGAAATTTCAAGAACTATGGAAGCTTAAATACTCTTTGCATGAGCTTTATAACAAAAAAGCAGAATATGCACTTCATAGATTGAAAACAAACTTTTATGAAGGTGGAGAAAAAATGGGGAAATTATTAGCAAGACAGTTAAAGGAAAAATTCTCTGCTAATACCATACCAGTTATAAGGCAGGGGGATGCACAGACATAAATAGAATATTTCAACAGTATTATGAGAAGTTATACTCACCTTCTATATCTCCAAATGCCTCTCAAGAAGATATAGAACAGTTTCTCCTTAGTATAGAGGTACCCAAGCTCCCAGCTCAGGGGGCAGCTGGATTGGAATTACCCATAACGGAGGCCGAAATAAGGGAGGCAATTTCTTCAATGAAAAACGGGAAGTGGCCGGGTTATGACGGGCTCCCAGTGGAATATCATAAAGCCTTTGTAGATACTGTTGTGCCAGTATTACAGAGGGTGTATCAGGAGATGTTTGATAAGGGTCGTGTTGCTCCAACTTTCAATGAAGCGGTAATTCCCAAAACAGGTAAAGATGCTGCAGATCCCTCCAATTTCAGACCCATAAGTCTGCTCAACCTCGATTTTAAGATTCTTACAAAAATGTTAGCGACACATTTACAATTGGTTTGACTGAGTATCATCCACCCCAATCAGGTCGGTTTCATGAAAAAAATAACTTCAACTGATAATGTCAGACTCCTGTTACACTTGATGTGGCTGAGTCAATCCCAAAATGCTCCTATAACTGCTATTTCTATAGACGCAGAGAAGGCTTTTGATAGGGTGGAGTGGCAGCTTCTGTTCTCCACCCTATCTCACTTCGGCTTCAACTCTAACTTCGTTAAATGGACAAAGATTTTGTATAAAGAACCCAAAGCAGCAGTGATGACAAATGGTATAACCTCCCCCTTCTTTAATCTGACCCGAGGAACCCGACAGGGATGTTCACTGAGCCCATTATTGTTGATCATCTTGTTAGAGGTTCTAGAAGTGTCTGTTAGAGTACACCCTGGAATAAGAGGAGTAAGGGGAGGAGACAATGAACATAAATTATTATTATACGCTGATGATGTCTTAGCAGTAATATCTGAGCCTTTAACTTCTCTGCCACATCTGATGGACACCATAAAATCCTTTTCAAAATGTTCTGGGTACTCTATAAACTGGAGCAAATCTGAGGTGGAGAAGTTTAATTTGAGGTGGGTACGACAGAATGTTTGATGCCAAGATACTTCAATCCCTGAGGATATGGACAAAATAGTGGCACTACACTTTAACCCCTTACTTTAAAAGATAAAAACAAACCTTGATAAGTGGGGGAAATTAAAACTAACATTGTGAGGAAAATTTATGTTATAAAAATGATAGTTGCCCCAAAGTTCAGTTTTGTGTCAATGATGTTACCAATTAAGATACCACCCACCACTTTTAGACAATTGGACGATATAATAAAACATTTTCTTTGGGGTGGGAAAAGACCACAAATTAAACTGAGAAAGTTGTGTACACATGAAGAAAAGGGAGGGCTGGGCCTCCCAGATCTTAGATTGTATTATTTAGCTTTTGAGATGGCCAATATAGCAAGGTACTGGCCAGCTGCAGAGGGTAAAGCAGCTTGGATGGAGGTAGAAAAGGAGATAGACCTTTTTTGTGATAATACCTCTATGGGTTGGAAAGGTAGGCATAACATTACAAATCCAATAATTCTGCATTCAAAGGATGTTTGGAGCAAGGTACATGAAATGTTTAAACTCAAACACACTCTACAAAGATATTCATGGTTGTGGTATAATCCTGATGTCTGTATTGGGAAGAAACCTGTGTTTTGGAAACAGTGGCACTCTAAAGGTTTAAGCACCATTGAAGATCTATTTGAAGATTGGGTGTTTTCGTCATATGATAAACTGTTGCAGAAATTTAAGTTGACGGGAAAAGATAACTTTTGGAATTTTTTGCAGATAAGGAGTTGTGTTTCATCAAAGCCATACAATATTACTGATAATGTGGTGATAGACTATATGAAACTTCCACTTGGAAAACGAAAAGCCTCACTATTTTACAAAATTGCTAATTCTTCTCTTGGTAATGACTCTAACCAGTTAAAGATGACTTGGCAGAGGGACTTGGGTGGAGAGATTAGAGGTGATAGATGGGAAGAGAGGCAAGAGGTAAACTTACACAATATAATGTATTACATAGATACTACTACACACCATCGAGACTGTTTAGGATGAAACTACTGGATAATGACTTGTGCTGGAAGTGTAAACGGGTAACTGGAACCCTTCTCACCATCACTACTGGCCAATGGTGGCGCATCATCACCTGCTGCTGTGCCCCCCCAACCCCCCCCCCCCCCCCCCCTCTCTCTCTCTCTCACTCTCTCTCTCTATTGCCCCCCCCCACCTCTATCTACTCTACTCTACTCTGTTGACCTGCCCTGTACAACGACATCTATTGCACGTCTGTCCGTCCTGGGAGATGGATCCCTCCTCTGTCGCTCTCCCTGAGGTTTCTTCTTCTTTTTCCCCTGCTAAAAGGGTTTTTTAAAGGAGTTTTTCCCTGGCCGATGTGAGGGTCTAAGGACAGAGGGTGTCGTACCATGTACAGTCTGTGAAGCCCTTTGAGGCAAATCTGTGATTTGTGATTTTGGGCTATATAAATAAAATTGATTTGATTTGATTTGATTCTCCACTGTTTGTGGGAATGTGTGTTAATCAGACCTTTCTGGACTCAGATTCTAAATATTTTGAGGAACTGGCTTGGAGCAGAAGTCCCCTCAAGCCCAGAACTCTGTTTACTGGGGGGTAAATCTCAGTTTCCCATTATTACTAAATGTAGCTTTTCTGTAATTTCGGTAGGCACAACAACAGCCTGTCGAGTTATTTTAAGGCGTTGGAAGGCATCAGAAATTCCACAGGTCAAAGAATGGGTCAGTTCAATGACTGAAACTGCATCCTATGAATGTATCCTCAGTAGATTAAGTGATGACGGGGGGAGGGGTGACCCCTTGGGACAGGTTCTGGGATTACATAAAGGTAAATAATAACCCCCACTAGGATTCAGGACCCTGGTTTTGTGCTATTTCCCCCAGGGGGGATCTGGTAATATTGTATGCCCCAGCAACATGTCTTTATGATGTGTGTACAGATATGATACATGTTTAGTTTATATTATTATGTACTCAGTTTCTTTTGTATTTTCTGCCTTTTGAGAGACAGAAATGTGCTGAGACTGTCACTGTAAACTCTTAATAATAATAAGTCATCTAATAATATAATAATTGTTTTTGTATGGAGATATGTAGTAAGTTTGCCATGTACCTGAGCCTTGTAGAGTTGAAAAGTTCAATAAAAACTTGAATTAAAAAGAAAAGAAAAGGAGAGATAGTGCAGAGTATCTTCAGACCATCAGTCTCTGTCTTTGTCGCTGCCTGTTCTCCGGAGAGCACCGTCCGTTCGTCATGCGCCCTACTGTGCGTTCCCATGATGCTTTGCGCTTGGAGCGCCGCGGTGGCCTCAGTCGCCGCGTTGAAAGGGAGTGTCATAAAGTGAGATTTTATTTTCCTTTCACCTAATTCCTTTCGTATCCCGGTATACTGGCTCCTCTTCTTCATTACTGCTGCTGAGTAGTCTTGGTTGAAATAAATCCTCTCATCAGCGTACATGATCGGGGCCCTCTTCTTCTCCCAGGCCGCTTGGAGAACTCTCTGCCTTGTCTGCCAGGTTAAGAACCGGACAACTATTGAACCAGGTGCCTCTCCATCCTCTGGTTTCTTTTGGGGGGATCGATGCGCAGCAATTATGAACAGTTTGTTCGCAGGAATGTCCAGCTTTACAGATATCAGCTCATCTAAGAATTTCACCATATCCGCTCCCTCAGACTCCTCTTTCACCTGGTGAATCCTAATATTGTTCTGCCTCGATTTGCTCTCAAAATAATCAAGTTTCTCAGCCATGAGACTTTGTTGTACCAGCAGATGAGTCAATATTTCATTCATAGTTGGCTCTTTATCCTCCTGATCATTGATTCGTTGTTGTGTGGCTGAGATTTCTCCTTTCGTGCTTTTAATCTCTGTGTGCATTTCTTTTACTTCCAGCGTTAATTTAGCTATTTCTTGTTTCGTTTTTCTTGAGTGCTTATTGAAATCAGCATGGAATGCACCAAGTTCAGCTTTTATACTCAGCATCAAACTTTGTAGGTCAGTTTCTTTGTTCTCCGTTTGATCACCTGACATTGTTTTCGGCAATTGTTTGCGTTTCCGTTTCGTTTCCGCCTTGATCTGTACAGGTTTAGTCTCTCCTGAGTTCATGCCACCACTGCACGTTTGATATAGTTTTGCAACTTTCAGTCTTGCATTTCCACAGGGTTTTTTCCAAACAAATTACAGCTCAACACAGCCACTGTCTCTCCGCACAGCTCAGCCGTACCTCATCAGGTATGACAGGATGTAATGATTTTAACTCCTGATAATATATAAAGGCAAAGATTTTTAATTAGGGACAGGTCATATGACTTTGGGAAAGGCTTGGTTTGAGCTGCTAGTGTCCAGCAGCAGGTCCTTTGGTTGTCACCATAACAGGCACCAATGACCTGCTGGTCACAGTGTTGATCAGCTCAGCCAGTCAGGACCCGTCAGTATCTACACACCTGCATGGTGTTCATCACCATGGCAACTCCTTAAAAGGAGGAAGTCCAACCCCATCACTTTTTTATGAGGTCACCTTTTTGGCAGAGATACAGAGTGAAAGAGGGAGACAGAGGAGAAGACTGGCAGGAAAGGGCTCCGAGCAGGATTCCACCTGGACCGCCTGCTGACTTCTGTTATTCTGGAAACAGATTTTTATCCTGTGCTGTAGATCTCTCCTGAGCAGGAGGAAGAGAACAGATGATCATGTTGTGTTGTTGCTTGCAAACAAATTGAACCTGTTTTAAAATGTATAACAGAAATGGAGTGTAATAAATGTAAATGTAGTGGGAACATTGCAGCAGTCTCTGGTGTTATAAAGATGCGTTCTGTAGTCAGTGATGAACTAATGTTGGAAATGTGCTGCAGTCCAGTTTGATTCACTGGATTATAGTTAGAGAGAATCTTTTCATTCTGTGTCTGGTGTCTGTTTCTCTTCTCTCTCCTCTCCAGACTCTGTCAGGCTGGTGAATGGGACCAGTCTGTGCTCAGGCAGACTGGAGCTGAAGTCTGACCAGTCTAACCAGAGCTGGTCCTCAGTGTGTGAAGCTGACTTTGACCAGCAGGATGCAGAGGTGGTCTGCAGGGAGCTTGGCTGTGGGGCTCCTTCAGTCCTCCAGGGGGCGCTCTATGGAGAAGGGGAGGCTCCAATGTGGACCAAAGAGTTCCAGTGTGGAGGAGATGAGTCTGCTCTCCTGGACTGTAGACGCTCAGGCTCAGATAGAAACACCTGCTCACCTGGCAGAGCTGTTGGACTCACCTGCTCAGGTAGAAGAGGAGCTGCAGCTTTCATTTGGTTCATTTCTGTTCTCATCAAACTCACTTTATTGTTTTACTGACGACTCTCTTGTTTGTGTTCAGAACCAGGTGTCAGGTTGGTGGGAGGAGACAGTCGCTGTGCAGGGAAACTGGAGCTGAAACATGAAGGAGAATGGAGACCAGTGATTAACAATTTCTATTACTCTGTCTGGACCCTGAAGACAGCAGCAGCTGCCTGCAGAGAGTTAGATTGTGGTTCTGCTGTTTCTGTAGAAGAGAGAGAGGAGTCCTCATACAGATCTGTGTGGAGGATCAGATCTAACTGTGTGCAGTCTGGATCTGCTCTGAGGGACTGTGCATCTTCAGATTCCTCTCGGTCCATCCTGGATCTCACCTGTTCAGGTAAGCCTGTCAGTGACATCATCTATGACATCATGAATGAGAGAAATGTTTCCAGTGAGTTCCTTCCTCTGTCACAGTGACAGTCAGTGGTTTATAATCTATATAGGTTATGTCTTCATATTTGTCTTTGTTTATCCTGGATCTCACCTGTCCAGGTAAGCCAACAGTTTCCGTCAGAGTATTGTAAACCCGGCTGCTAGCAGCGCTTTAGTGGACTCACATCCTCGTATCAGGGCGGATGAAAACTCATTTTGTGCAGATATTTGAAAAAAAGAAACTGTCTAACATTACAATACAGTGAAACTGACTGCACGATTTGTGCAACACACAAACACACACACACACAGACACAGTTCTTATTAATGCTCCCTAAACACACACACACACACACACACACACACACACTCATCCAGGACGTGAACCACGCCATCCTCTGACTTGAAGCTTTTTAAGTATTTTTATTTTGCACAAATAAGACAAAAGACAAGGATAAAGAGATAACAACAAAAGGAAGGTGCAAGGTAGCGGCAAGAAAACCAAAAGGGCTTCTACAGGCCTCTACCTATATTAAAATTCACAAGTTAAATTAAAACAAGTAACTATCACACAAAAATAAAATGAAATAAAATGAATATAAAAATGAAGCAAATTATAACTTTATTAAAAGTAAAACAAAACAAAAGCGTAGAAATGTGTGTGTGTGTGTGCATGCGTACCTGTGCATGAGTGCGTGTACTACTTAGTGACCTGAGTAATCAGAGCAGCCACTCAATTGTTCTTGTATGTATTCAGAGAGGAAAACTGTATTGAACTATTGAATTGATCATTCCAGAGTATTGATCCTCTGTATTTTAAGGAGAACTGCCCAAGGGTCGTACGATAGTGAGGCGGGTGTAATCTTGTTAGTTGTCTAGTATTGTACTTATGTAATTGTGAGTTGACATGGAAATATTCACTGAAAGCTTTAGGAATGGGATTTGGAATATACATATACTTAAAGATAAAAATGCATATTTGGTATATATTGATCTGAAAAATTGTCATCTTGAGTTTTTGGAAAAGGGGAGCAGAAGGATCTAGTCGTTTTGAAAATGTGGCAGTTCCAACAAATCTTTTCTGAACAAGATAAATACTATGGAGGTTGGAGGCATATGTACTGGCCCAAACAATGTTACAGTATATAAGATGTGGATAAATCAAGCTGTAATATAAAGTCAGTAGACAGATTAACCAGGTCATGAATTTTCCTGATGACACCAAGCGATCTGTAACTTTACTACAGACCAGGTTGATGAGCTCTTTCCAGCTTAATCTCTCATCAACCAGAACTCCTAAAAACTTTGTGGAAGTAACCTGGGCAATTTCTGTTCCATTGATTATAATTTTTGTTTCATTTTTGCATTTCTTGTTTCTATTAGCAAATATAATAAAATTAGACTTTTTTTATATTTAGAGATCATTTATTAGATTGAAACCATTTTGAAATTTGTTCCATGCCACTGTTAGCATCGGAGATAAGGGAATTAAGATTTTTATTTGCTAAGATCACGTTGGTGTCATCAGTAATTTGGAAGATACAGCAGGAAGGTCATTAATATATATGAGGAACAGCAACGGTCCCAGAATAGAACCTTGAGGGACCCCACACATTATTTTAGTCCTGCCTGATACTGAACCATTCACAAATACATATTGTTCTCTATCATATACATAGCTGCACAACCATTGCAAAGTCTGTTCATGAAAACCATAATGCTTCAGTTTTTTGATTATCGAAGATGTATCGAAGGCCTTGGACAAATCTAAAAAGATACCAAGAGCAAATTCATTGTTATTCATAGCTGCATAAAGTTTGTCAACAAGTTGTAATAAGGCCATGTATGCAGAGTGTTTCTTTCTAAACCCATATTGGTGTTCATAGAGGATATTTTGTGCATCTAAATGTTCCAATATTCACTTGTAGACCAGTTTCTCTAAAACCTTTGAAAAACAGGGCAGAATTGACATTGGACGGTAATTTGAAAAGCTACTAGGGTCCCCAGATTTAAAAAGAGGAATAATTTTATTGACTTTCATACTTTTAGGAACAAGTACATTTTCCATAGACTTTCCACAGATGTATGTGAGTGGTTGTACAATATGAAAACCAACCTCCTTAAGCAGTGATGCACTTATTTCATCATGACCTGCTGCAGAATTATTGAGATCAGCCATTATTTCCTGTACTTCAGTAGCACTTGGTGGATCAAATTGCAATACAAAGGGATAATGACCATGCAAGTAGTCAAGTGGACTTCCAGCTGTCTTCTTGATTCTACTAGAGAGAGAAACACCCACATTAACAAAAAAGTGATTAAAACTACAGGATATATCATACGGGTTGTTTATTATTCTCCTGTCACTCAAAAATTGTGATGGGAGTGCAGAAGATGCTTTTGTTTTGTTTCATAATAGATTGATGTTTTTCCAAGTGGATCTAATATTACTAGCAGATTCCTTACATTTCTGAGTGAAGTAATTCTTTTTTGATATATGAAGTAAGTGGGTGAATTTGTTTTTATATTTCTTTAATTTGTAGAATTTAATAGGCATGGGTTTGATAAGAATTTTCATATAATTTGTTTTTTTTTTTACAGAAGATTTTTTTAAGCCAGTGGTAAACCAAGGTTTGCCATAATTAGAGTCCCTCTTTTTTATCATATTTGACCAGGGGAAAACATTCATGAAAGACTGGATTAAATGAGTCCATAAAGACTTGATAGGCTATTTCTACATCAGATTCTTTAAGAACATTTTCCCAAGTTATATCACCAATCAATGATTTAAAACGATCCATATTTTTTCTTGTTTAACAGTCTGCATTTGTAATCATTAGATGTCTGTTTGTTTGCATTAGCAATTTTTGCTAATGCTATTGGTAAATGATCTGAAATATCTGCATATAGAACACCGCTTTGAGTTTTATGACCTAAAGAGTTTGTAAAAATGTTATCAATTAGAGTAGCAGAAGTACTTGCTACTCTGGTGGGCTTATAGATCAAAGGGTACAGATAACTGGAATACATGGTATTCAAAAAATGTCCTGTTTGTGTGTGTTTCTCACTCATGAACAAATTGATATTATAGTCTCCAAGCAGATAACATAATTTCCCTCCTTGTTTATCAGATCTAGTGTAATTGAAAGAGCCTCAGAAAAGTGATCAATATCAGTATCAGGAGGACGATATATACAGCCAATTATCACGTTTTCCACCAAAGTAGGAATAAGAGGGGATTTCCACAAAAAATTCTGCAATAACAGATGGAGATTGTAACATAAGATCTTCTCTATGGATAAAGTGGATATCTTTATGCAGAAAGAGGGATACTCCACCTCCTACTCTTAACTCTCTGCAATAATGAACAGCATTATAATTGGATAAGTCATAGCTAGATTCCACATCTTTAGCCAACCAAGTTTCTGAAAGGCCAATAACAGAAAATTCATGTTTCAAACTGGACAAGTAATGAATTAAAAAGTCATAGTTCTTAGGAAGGCTGTGTATATTGAGATGAAAGGAAGAAAATACATTTATACCTAATGGGAGAGCACGACAGAAGCAGTTAAACTGACTCTCATCATAATATTTACAATTTGCTGACCCATCTGTTGCTAAATTTAAAAAGTTTGAGTCAGGGTCATAACAGCCATTACACTGAAAATCATTTTCATTATTGATTTTAAATGGATTAAAGACTAAGTGATCGGGGTAATTGTGTTTTTTTTAATCCCAGACAAGAGGCTAATGCATTCATTATTATTGAGACTATGGAAGGGAAACAGTAATACATTCATCACATGTCCAGTGTATCCAATTATTAGCATTTAACTCATTAGTGGGCGTACATTATTGATGGAATAGACGTTGGCAAAGTCCACAAGTGAAGTCCAAGAGTTTCACACATCTCTGACATTTTTGACAGATGTTTTTTAACGTCATGAGATGTGATCAAATACTAATATGAATGAGATACAATGGGGGGATGATCCGGTTCATGACTTATACAGATCTGTTATTTTTCATGGACAATCAGCTTGTCATGCCGCAAGTAGGCAATGTCCCCACGAGCACGAGCCTTCATGGCTGGCAACAGTTCCTTGTGTTTTTGCCTTACAGCTTCAGTGTAATCCTCATTAATGTATATGTTTGATCCCTTGAGATTTTTTGCCCTCTCCAAGATGACAAGTTTGTCCTTGAATTTGAGGAGTCTGACAATGATCGGTCTTGGTCTTTCTCTGTTGGTAACAGGTTTCCCTGTCCGGTGCACGTTCCATTTCAATGCAACGCTGGTCCAGTTGTAGCTTCTCAGAGATCAGTTTCCGTACCTTCTCTTCCGACTCGGACCAGTTTTCATTTGCAGTTTCTTGGATACCATCAATGACAATATTATTTCTGCGTGATTGCCCTTCTAGATAATCTGTTTTCTCTGTTAGTGATAGGAAAAGGTCATTCCTTTTAGATATATCCAATTGCATTTTAGAACTAATCATGCTGTTTGATTTTTCCTTTGCTGTCAGGTCTTCCACGTCTTTCTGAGTGAAATGGATGCTCTCTCTCAGCTCACTGAGTTCTTTGGAGAGTCCATCCACTCTTTTGTTTGATGCATCTACCAAGATTTGCATGCAGTTCTTAAAATTGCGTTCTTGCTGTTCTAACAGTTGAGTGAAAAAAGTTTTCTGTTGATCAAGCACATCACGTACCTGGGCAGGAGACACCATGTCTTCCTCTTTTCCTGGGCGTGACATGATTTACTGGCCTCTGGTCCAGAGCAGAGCCTCCTCCTAATGCTCCTCTGTTTTTCTGTATGTTTGTCTCACAGTAAATCCTCTCAGTTTCTCTCACATTTAAAACTTGACTTTGAATGATTGTGAGTTGAAGCGTCAGAGTCTCCGGTTTTGTGTCAGCAGCTCCGATGTTTGCAGCGTCTCTGTGTCGCTCCCCAGCTCCACTGCTGTGGGCTGGCTGTGCTGTCTGCTCGTCTCACCTCACGACAGATGCAGCTGTAACAGAATTCAACCCAAGTCAGTGAGGTAACGTTGAGCTCGCTAGTATTAATGTGAACATTAACAGTTAGTTCACACTCGACTGATGAGAACGATAACGGTTCAAGTTAAAGCTAGCTAACAGTCAGCAGCAGACATTTGGATTCATGGCTACAGCTCAACGTTTTCCTCTACCTTACTAACTTTACTCCTCTTTATCTCCTTTAAACATAACAAGGCTGCAGTCAGATCAAATCAAATCAATTTTATTTGTATAGCCCAAAATCACAAATCACAGATTTGCCTCAAAGGGCTTCACAGACTGTACATGGTACGACACCCTCTGTCCTTAGACCCTCACATCGGCCAGGGAAAAACTCCTTTAAAAAACCCTTTTAGCAGGGAAAAAAGAAGAAGAAACCTCAGGGAGAGCGACAGAGGAGGGATCCATCTCCCAGGACGGACAGACGTGCAGTAGATGTCGTTGTACAGGGCAGGTCAACAGAGTAGAGTAGATAGAGGTTGGGGGGGGGGCAATAGAGAGAGAGGGAGAGAGAGAGAGAGAGAGAGAGAGAGAGAGAGGAGCAGGAGTTCTTCTTTCAAATGAGTTTTAGTTTAATTTAGGTTTTGGGGTAATTAGAAGGTTTGACTCATATATCGCTGCAACTCCTCCTCCTCGGCCTGTGCCACGAGGGATATGAGTATTAATATGACTAGGAGGAGTAGATTCATTTAGGCTGACATATCCTTCATCACGTAGCCAGGTTTCAGTAAGACAAAGTAAGTCAATATTGCAATCTGATATTAACTCATTTACCAATAAAGCTTTAGATGATAAGGATCTAATGTTTAAGAGTCCACATTTAATTATTTTGGGTTTTTGTTTATTTGCAGTTTCAATTTTTATTAAAAATGAAATGCGGCTACACATATCATCGCTGGTCAAATTTGGCAGGGGACCAGAGAAAACTACGGAGTCCGACATTGTTTTGGCATATGCACACACCGATTCCACATTAATTTTTGTGACCTCCGATTGACGTAACCGGGTGTCATTACTGCCGACGTGAATAACCACTTTACTGTATTTACGTTTATCCTTAGCCAGCAGTTTCAAAAAGGATTCAATGTCGCCCGCTCTGGCCCCCGGGATGCACTGAACTATGGTGCCTGGTTTCGCTAACTTCACGTTCCGAAGAATGGAGTCGCCAATGATCAGAGTTGGCTTCTCAGTAGGTGTGTTACTGAGTGGGGAGAATCTGTTGGAGACGTGAAGCGGTTGGTGTTTAACCATCGTGGGCCTCGGCTTCTGACTATTCCCCCTTCGGACATTCACCCAGCCGTCCGGCCGCTCGGGAGGTGTCGGGGAACGGCTAGCTACGCTATGTCGGCTCGCACCAGCTAAGGGCGAGTGGCTAACTGCTGCAGTTAACTTTACCGAATTGGTTTCCATGGTGCGGAGCCGCACTTCTAGTTCACTAAGCCTCGCCTCCAACACAGCTAAAGCACTACACTTATTACAAGTACCATTATCATTAAAGGAGGCTAAGCAGTAACTAAACATTTGACACACCGGGCAAGAGAGAGCAGGAGAGTGAGGGGGAGAAGACATGGTTAGCAGCTAGGCTAGGTAGCTAACACAACTGAGTAGTATCAGACAGATAAGATTAGCGACAAAGTCGCTACAAGGAGCAGATAGATACGGGTGCTTAAGTAAAACTAGCGTATGTATAAATGAAGCGGAC
The DNA here is from genome assembly GCF_030273125.1 of Centropristis striata. Lineage (NCBI taxonomy): Eukaryota > Metazoa > Chordata > Actinopteri > Perciformes > Serranidae > Centropristis > Centropristis striata. Next base: position 458,873 of record NC_081533.1, on the reverse strand, counting down.
AGGTATCCGTTATAATGTGTAACTTTTAACAGAGTTAACTATTGAATGAAAATGTTTGTTTGTTTCTATTTAGATCCCCATTAGCTTTTGCAAAGCAGCAGCTATTCTTCCTGGGGTCTATCATCATATTTCAATGTGACAAATACAATGTAGAAATATACAGAATGATAACAGACATGACATACATTATATGAATACATAAAATGAAACAAAAATAACACACAGACAATACGTAATTACATTTCACATAAAACATGATTGACATCACAAAACAAATACGAAACAACAGAAAAAGACAGCTGCATCAATTAAAGTTGATATTTACATAATGACTTCTAAGTTGTTTTTTAAAGTTATATAGATTTATTTGAGTAATATGATAAGGGAGTGAGTTCCACTGTTGCATTGCCCTATGTATATATATATATATATATATATATATATATATATATAACTGTACATTGAATCATAGTCTTTGATCTTGGTATAAAGTGAAACAACCTCCAACATGCCTTGTTGAATCATTATGTGCCTCTGAACTGAAAGACACATTTCTTAAATAATAAGAAGTGATTTTCTTATTATGACATTCTTAATAAGAACCATCAGTAACAACAAAAATCTAGTTTTTACATCTAACCAATCTAATGATTTGTGCATTTTAATAACATCAGTTATTAAAGTAAAGAGCTCCTCTTGCTGCTTTATTCTGGACCAACTGCAACTTCCTTATATTACTCAATGAAGTAATAAACCAGACTATAGAGCAGTCGTCGAAATTAGACAAAACCAAAGTCTGTATCACTTGCTTAACAAGTTGATGCGTTAAATATTCAGCACATCTTTTGATTATTGATATGAAGTTTCCCATTTTAGTCACAACCTTTTTTATATGTTTATCCCATGATAATTTATTGTAAATGATGACTCCTAGAAGTTTTACTACTTCTAGTTGTTTTATCACCGTTTTATTTATTGTGAGATTAAGCTTTGGTTTTTAACTTAAAGAATGATATGTACCGATTATTATACAATTTGTTTTAGACACATTCAAGATCAGTTTATTGTTATTGATCCAGTCCACCACCTGAGTCATCTCACTGGCTAAATTCACAATGAAATCATCAACTGTTGCTGCTGCTAAATATTAAATTATTTTGGGCAAAGTGAGACTGAATCTGTTCATGTACAATTTTCTCCATTATTTTACTTAGAATCGGAAATAAACTAATGGGTCGACTGTTGGTCTCAGACAACGGTAGTCTATTATTTTTTTGGTATAGGCACTTCTTTGGATATTTTCCATGATTGTGGACACTTATTTCCTTGAAGCATTGATTAATAATGTGTGTGACCATAGGTGCAATTAGTGCAGTAATAGGTTTGAGGAGTTTACCATCAAAGTCATCAACTCCTGGAGATTTATCCTCGCATGTCATCAGCATCAGTTCAATTTTAGTAACTCTAACTTGATTGAATTCCAAACTACACTTTTTGCCTTCCATAATCTCTGCTATTAACTGAAGAGATAAGTCTATATTATTGGACCGTAAGCTGACACTACTTTCCAATTTATCTATTTTTGTCATGAAGTAGCTGTTTAAATGATTTGCTATGTCTACTGGCTTTGTGAGAAAACCTCCCTCAGTTTCTTCTCAATAAATTGTTCAAGGTTATGGTCACTACAACCTATAGGGACAGATATGGAGGCAGAACAAACCTCAGGTACATTTACATATATGTGATCAATACAAGTAGCAGCTCTGGTGCCGTCACCCTTCAAACTTATTCTGGTGGGTTTCTTTACAACCTGCTAGAAACTACAAGCAGCACATGTATCCACAAGTTTCGTTTTCATTGGACAACAAGAGGAATTCCAGTCTACATTCATATCACCCAAAAAGTACACTTCATGATTAGTACTACTCACATGATCTAGGATATCACAAATTCTGTCTAAATAGCAGGTATTAGCATTAGGGGGCCTGTAACAGCATCCTAGTACTATTGGTTTAAGATGTGTCAGGTGAATTTGTAACCAGAGTACTTCAGTATCAGATGTCATCAGGTCATCCCTAACTAGAGCAGGTATATGACTTTGAATATAACAAGCAACCCCTCCACCATATGAATTCCTGTCTTTTCAAAAAATATTATATCCATTTATCATCAATGATGAATCCTCAAATGTACCGTCTAAATGAGTTTCTGACTGATGTGTAAAGTATTTACCAACAGTACATCAGCAACTTCAGTCAATTTATTCCTGATACTGCATATGTTCAGGTGGGCAATTCTAAGACCTTTCTTAGGCAGCTTATCAAACATTACCAATTAAACCTTCCAATTTAGAAAACCCATTATCATAGCAAAATTACCAACTAAAATTACATGCTGCAGTCGTAGCATAAACACACACTGACATGCACACATATAACAAGCACACATACACAAACACATAAACACACACTAACATGCACACATATAACAAGCACACATACACAAACACATAAACACACACTAACATCTATTTGACCTTCAACATTATGCAGCAGACTAGTGGCTGTGTTGAAAAATTAAATTATAATTAAGTTTGCCCCTTTACCTCCCATTTTATAGCAAAGCCTACCGAACTAATTCTCTCCTTGCAAAACAAACGTATATTCATTCAGTAACTCTCGGACGAAAGTATTCTTCAGATTCCTTGTTTTATTGTTGTTTATAATATTTTCTAACGTGTCGTGGTTCTTTTGTTCCTAATAACTAAAACAATAATCCAAACATAATTCCAAAGGCCAACATCATTGTGCCCTAGATTAAAACCACAACTGCATGGTGTTCATCACCATGGCAACTCCTTAAAAGGAGGAAGTCCGATCTTCCGGTTAAGGCAGCATGGTGGAATGCAGCAGTAGACAGTAGCTCCACACCAGCCGGCTGCAAAACTAAATAATACTGGAGATATTACCACTTCAGAGGCTGTGTTTCGTTACTATGAAAGGAGCAAAGGCAAGCAAAGGACAAAAAGGCGCACAAAAAGCAGGGAATATAACACAACCGGCGTTACAACCCTTACCCGACTCAGAGGCCTCCGAGACGGAAGATAATGGCGACAAGATGATGCTAGCTGAGAAAACTCAAGCTGGTGAAATACTTCAAGAATTAACGTGTGTTACCAAAGACTTGCGGGAATTCAAATGCGAGATGCAAAATACCTTTAAAGATGTCCAGGCCGACCTCAGAAGAGATGTAAGAGAAGAGTTAAGTACATTCAAACAGGATATTAGCCAAAAGCTAGCCGAAACCGCCACTGCTCTACAAGCCCAAGGCCAGGCTATCAGCGTAGCTGAAACGCGCATATCAGATCTGGAAGCAAGCGGCCCGGTAACTAAAGACGCCCTCCTGTTGCTTCTTAATCAACACAGTAAGATGCAAGAAAAACTGACCGACTTAGAGAATAGATCTAGGAGAAACAACATGCGGCTCTACGGGATACCAGAAAATACAGAAGGCACTTCATTGTTGTTTTTTCTCAACAATCTGCTCACAACCGAACTCAGCCTGCCAGGCGGAGTCAACTTAGAGATCCAGAGAGCTCACAGAGCACCAGTCACAAAACCCGACCCGAACTCACCACCCAGGTCTGTTATTGTGAACTTTCTACGATTCGAAATCAAAGAGATGGTGCTAAAGTCAGCATGGAAGAAGAAGGTGTGTGTGGGTGAAAAGCAGCATGATTACTCAAACGAAGTAATGATTAAGCGCCAAGCATATAAAGAAATCAAGAAGGCATTAAAAGAAAAAGGAATACGGTTTCAGACTCCTCTCGCTAAAATCCGCATTCACTGGAGCAGCGGGACCCGAACCTACGAGAGCGCCCGGGAGGCGGCACTCGCTCTGAGGACGCACGGGATAGAAGTGGAGACTCTGAGGGTCACATCGGACATGAGCATGGAGGAAAGCATACGGAAAGCGTTTCCATGGCAGCGCGTAGCCTCCAGAGACGACGGAAACCAGGCGGCAACACGCTTGAGGGAGAGGCTGCAGGAGTTCAGGAGAGAAACACAGCGCTGAAGAGACAGATAAGTGACCATGCAGGACTGAATCTAAAGGGTTAGAGGTTGAGATGAAGGAAGTGACTGTTGTTAAAGACATACTCAGGATAGAGAAAATTTCAGTTTTGATTAACATAAAGACAAAGCAATATTCCATTTATTTTATTAATCAATAATACTTTTAGTTTCAAGATGCAGGGTCTGCATTTTACTTTATTTTTTCTGCATATAGTCCTCTCTGACCTTATAAAACTGCTTGGTCACTGCTAAATGTACAGAATATTGCATCCAACTGGCTGGATTACATTTAGACTAATGTTGGACATGTCTAGGAGGAATGGAAGTGAACACTCCACCCCTATGGGGGCCCCATCCTTTGGGGAAGGAATATCCCCCTACCCACCAACAGGGACTCAAAGGGAATAATGTTTTCCCTACTCACGGAAGAGACTGTTCTTGTTCATATTTTGTTGGGAAATTGTTCTATCCCTTCTGTTTTTGTTCTGAAGAACTAAATACATCTGCAACGACAATTCAAGCAAGTACAGTACATGGGGAGGTTTTAAGTTACTCTACGCCATCAGACAAATGGTGAAAATAATTACTCTAAATGTTAATGGGATTCTTAAACAGGCCAAGATGACCAACATTTTAACTAAATTACAGAGAGAGAAAATAGATATAGCTTTCTTACAGGAGACACATCTCACTGAAATAGAACACAATAAACTTAAAAAGAAAGGTTTCAAGCATATATTCTCATCCTCGAATAGATTAAAGCACAACAGAGGTGTGGCCATTTTGATGTCAGGAAATATTGTTTATGAACATCTAACACAAATAATAAACAAGGAAGGTACATTCATTTTGATTAAGGGCAAGATTGATGGTGTTTTAGTAACTCTGTATAATATATATGCACCACCAGGGTCAGGGTGGAAATTCTATCAACAAATATTCGACAAAATAACGATGGAATCAGAGGGAATAACAGTTTGTGGAGGAGACTTCAATTTAACTTTAAACCCAAACATGGACTCTTCTGGCACAAGAATTCACAAACCCAATAATATCGTTAAACAAACATGCACCTTAATGGCAGAATTAGATATAGTTGATGTATGGAGAGAAAATAACTTGACAACTAAGGACTATACTTACTTCTCCTCCCTACACTCGACATACTCAAGAATCGACTATTTCCTGATGTTTCAGAAGGACAAACAGTAGGTTGAAAAATGTCACATGGGTTGTATGGATGTATCAGACCACTGCCCAGTTCATATGTCAGTAACCATAGGTACACAGTAAACTAGATATCAAGGAACACTCCGGAAACTGAACTCCAGTATCTTAAATAAAGACACGGCAGAACACTTAACTAACAAAATAGAGGAATATTTAAAATTTAATGATAACGGAGAGGTGTCACCGACCGTGCTTTGGGATGCATGCAAGGTAGTAATGAAAGGCAAATTAATCGCCATGACATCCTTGCTTAAGAAACGCAGGAAGGAAAAACTGGATACACTTCATAACGAACTAGAAATATTAGAACAACAGCATAAAAATTCATTAAACTCAAATATGAAAATAGAGATGAAAATGAAAAAATATGAAATATACGCACAGGAAATCCAGAAAAAATGTATATTTACCAAACAAAAATACTATGAAGGAGGTAGTAAACATGCTCGACTCCTTGCCTTGAAATTGCGAAAACAACAAGCGGATAATACTATTTATTCCATAAAGGAACCTGTGACTAAACAAGCATACCATGACATTGATAATATCAAAAGTTGTTTTAAAACTTTTTATGAAAAACTATATCAACCACAGGTAGATAGCGACAGCAAAATGGATGATTTTTTTAAATCAGTGAATTTGCCAGTCCTTTCTGAAACTCAAAATAATACATTAATGTCAGCGATAACAACAGAAGAAGTGAAAAATGCCATAACAAGACTGGAAACAAATAAATCCCCAGGTCCTGATGGATATACAGCACAATGGTACAAAACTCAAAGAGAGGTCTTGACTCCATTTTTAGTGAAAACATTTAATTGGGTTTTACAGACAAAAGAGACTCCAATTTCCTGGAAGGAAGCGATAATATCGGTTATTCCAAAACCAGGAAAGGATAAATCAGAATGCACTAATTACAGGCCAATTAGTGTACTAAACTTAGACTACAAGTTATTCGCTTCTATCCTTGCTAAAAGAATTGACAAGATTCTGCCACAGATCATACATTTAGATCAAACAGGATTCATTCAAAATAGACAAACCCAAGACAGTATAAAACGTACACTACAGATTATCAGACATATCACCCAAAACAACCTCCAGGCTATGATAGTAGGCTTAGATGGAGAAAAAGCCTTTGATTCTGTAAAATGGACCTTCCTATTCAAAGTAATGGAAAAATTTGGCTTTAATGAGACAATCATACAAACAATAAAATCACTATACAAAAACCCATCAGCACGGATTAAGATTAATGGAGAACTCTCAGAATCATTTATACTTTAACGGTCAACGAGACAAGGTTGCCCTCTTCTCTTTGCTATTTTCATTGAGCCTTTAGCTCAAGGAATAAGACAAAATGAAGCAATTGAGGGGATAAAAATGGTAGATGATCAGAAATTGGCGTTATTCGCTGACGACGTTTTAATATATGTAAGCAATCCAACACGATCCTTGCCAGCATTAATGACATGTTTAAGTGAATATGGCTCTTTCTCAGGTTATAAATTAAATGTTCAAAAAACACAGATTCTTAGTTTTGACTACAACCCTCCTATTGATCTCCGTCAGAAATACCAGCTAAACTGGGATGAAAAATCCATAAAATATCTAGGAATTCATATCCCTAAAGATCTGTCAAGAATATCAGAAATCAATTATAAACCAGTTATGAAGGAAATTAAGGAAGATATTCTTAGATGGAGCCTGATACCATATCTAAGCCTCAGCTCACGTATCGAATCCATCAAGATGAACATCCTGCCAAGGGTTTTATACCTTTTTCAGTCATTACCCTTAGAAACACCAGAAAAACAATTTCAAGACTGGGACAGATTAATTTCTAGATACATATGGGCTGGGGAAAAACCCAGGACACAATATAAAATACTCCAGCTATCAAAAGAAAAAGGAGGACTAGCTCTTCCTATTCTAAAAGACTATTACAAGGCAGCCCAACTTAGGCCTTTAATAGGCTGGTGTACTCCTAGTTACAAGGCCAGATGGAAAAATATTGAACAAACAATGGGAAAAGGACCTCCAGTCACTGCGTTGATTGGTGATCCACTATTACACAAATACCTTACTGATCAAGATAATCCATGGATCACTAACTCTTTAAAGCTTTTGACTGATGTATTAAAACAGTTGAATTTAAAAAAGACATTCAATATCTTGAAATGGTTTGCTTATGACCCACAATTTACACCAAGTCAACACGACCATAGATTCAAGGAATGGACCTCTTTAGGGCTTACAACATACTATTCACTAATAAGTAAAGGTTTGGTTAGAAGTTTCCAAGATCTCAAGGATAAATTTGGTCTACAGAGCCAGGACCTCTTCAGATATCTACAAATAAGAGACTATATCAGGAAAAACATTATAAAAAATGATGAACCTGAAAACAATATTCTACAGGTATTTGTAAAAGCTTATAAAGATGAACCTTTTAAGAAGATAATTTCAAAATTATACACAAGTCTTCAATCTCTTAACAAAGAAAATGTATCTAATGTAAAATCAAGATGGGAAACTGAAGGCAACATCATAATCTCACAGGAGAACTGGAAGGAAATTTTCAAACAACAATGGAAAAACAACAAATTCTCCACTTTGGAGAGAATATTCATGGAAAAATCTCATTCGCTATTTCTGCACTCCATATCAAAAGAGGTCATATTCCAATCAGACAGAATGTTGGAGATGTTGTGGAAGCAAAGAGGCGAATCACTATCACATATTCTGGTGTTGCCCTGTTGTGAACCCATTTTGGTTGAGCATACATCAAATTCTAGAGACTGTGTTTTCAACAAAAATAACTTTTTGTTTCAATTTGTTATATTTAGTGGATCTAGAGGAACTGGAGTGGAGGAATAAAGATAAATATTTACTTAGAATATTATTGGTGGCCTGTAAGAAATCAATAACAAAGAAATGGCTGAAGAGGAGGCTCCTAGTGCAGATGGATGATTGATATTGTGTACAGTATCTTTGTAATGGAAAGAATTACTTTCAATGTAAGAACACAAAAAGAGGTATTTATTGAAAATTGGCAAAAATGGATTACATATGTCTCTACCATAAAACCAAAAGTTTGATTCACTGGATTATAGTTAGAGAGAATCTTTTCATTCTGTGTCTGGTGTCTGTTACCTCTCTGTTTCTCTTCTCTCTCCTCTCCAGACTCTGTCAGGCTGGTGAATGGGACCAGTCTGTGCTCAGGCAGACTGGAGCTGAAGTCTGACCAGTCTAACCAGAGCTGGTCCTCAGTGTGTGAAGCTGACTTTGACCAGCAGGATGCAGAGGTGGTCTGCAGGGAGCTTGGCTGTGGGGCTCCTTCAGTCCTCCAGGGGGCGCTCTATGGAGAAGGGGAGGCTCCAATGTGGACCAAAGAGTTCCAGTGTGGAGGAGATGAGTCTGCTCTCCTGGACTGTAGAAGCTCAGGCTCAGATAGAAACACCTGCTCACCTGGCAGAGCTGTTGGACTCACCTGCTCAGGTAGAAGAGGAGCTGCAGCTTTCATTTGGTTCATTTCTGTTCTCATCAAACTCACTTTATTCTTTTACTGATGACTCTCTTGTTTGTGTTCAGAGCCTGTCAGGTTGGTGGGAGGAGACAGTCGCTGTGCAGGAACACTGGAGGTGAAACATGAAGGAGAATGGAGACCAGTGGTTGATCGTCACTCTGGCTGGACCCTGAAGACAGCAGCAGCTGCCTGCAGAGACTTAGACTGTGGTTCTGCTGTTTCTGTAGAACAGAGAAAGGAGTCCTCAGACAGATCTGTGTGGAGGATCAGACCTCACTGTGTCGAGTCTGGATCTGCTCTGAGGGACTGTGCACCTTCATCATCATCTTCCTCTCGGTTTATCCTGGATCTCGTCTGTTCAGGTAAGCCTGTTAGTGACATCATCTATGACATCATGAATGACAGAAATGTTTCCAGTGAGTTCCTTCCTCTGTCACAGTGATTTATAATGGACTGGAATGTAAACATCCTAAAGTGTAGAGAAGTGTTCTTGTTTCTGGAGACATAGACTGCTGAACTTCACCTGACAGGACACACCTGGAGGAACCTGTCTGCTTCAGCCAATCACCTCTCTGTATTTACAGACCTGTTTCAGCCAATTACCTCTCTGTATTTACAGACCTGTTTCAGCCAATCACCTCTCTGTATTTACAGACCTGTTTCAGCCAATCACCTCTCTGTATTTACAGACCTGCTTCAGCCAATTACCTCTCTGTATTTACAGACCTGTTTCAGCCAATCACCTCTCTGTATTTACAGACCTGCTTCAGCCAATCACCTCTATGTATTTACAGACCTGTTTCAGCCAATCACCTCTCTGTATTTACAGACCTGCTTCAGCCAATCACCTCTCTGTATTTACAGACCTGTTTCAGCCAATCACCTCTCTGTATTTACAGACCTGCTGCTTCAGCCCAACATCTCCTGGTCCTCCTCCATGGACGGGGTCTCTGAGGCCCAGCAGCAGCAGCATCAGGAGGAGTTTCAGGTTTTCAGAGGCTCCACCTTCACCATCAGCTGCTCCATCCAGCATCAGTACCCAGGAGGCTCCTTCCAGCTCTCCTTCACCTCCTCCACCTCAGCAATCAACTACACCCAGCCAGCTGTCAATCACTCTGCTGACTTCCTGTTTCCTAACCTCACCCAGCAAGCTGTCAATCACTCTGCTGACTTCCTGTTTCCTACCCTCACCCAGCCAGCTGTCAATCACTCTGCTGACTTCCTGTTTCCTGCTGCAGAGCCCGCCCACCAAGGAAGCTACAGCTGTGTTTATCACGTCCATGTTTTCTCTCATAACTTCTCCTCTGAGAGCCGTCAGCTCTCTGTCTCTGTTGTAGGTAAGCTGAATGTTTACAGGTTTGTTAAAGAAGATTCATCAAACAGACTGAAAATGATCAGCTGCCAACAGAGTTCATGCATGTTGTTGTTTCTGCATGTGACACTGGCCCTCATTTATCAAACGATCGTAGAAACGAGAGCAGATCTGAGTGTAGATTTTGTCTTACGACAGGGTTCACGTGGGATTTATCAAACGTTCGTATCTCGCCAATCACAGCGTGAGAATGGTCGGCTGTTGATAAATGTGGCGGCTTGAAACAAGCGTCATTGAAATACCATGCACTATTATATATAATATATACAGTATATATAATATTATATAAACCCGACCCAGATGGCTCGCCCCGACAGTTTACAGCACCGAAGGATCCACTACGACCAGAAAGATTTTTTCCCCCCTAAAGTCAACTTTATTAGCAAATTGCACCGTTACAAATAACACCAGGGGCAATATAGACATATTACAGAAATACGCAGCGATGGAGATTTATGAAATTAAAGTACTTATAGTTATAAACTAAAACAAGTTCAGTGAATATTTTACATTCGGAACACAGACTTTAAAGTTTTCACAGCTTTTTGGTTGAAAGAGGTAAACAATGTTTTAAAGTCAGTTTTAATCCAAAAGAAGAGGAATTTCTCAGAGTCAGAAAGTGAAACGCTGACGTCCAACAGCTGCAACAACAAACTGGTTTAGTTTGGCAGCATAAAAAGTGAAAAGGAAGGAAATCAGTGGTGCTGTCAGCAGAGTAGCAGTGGAGCATTAAACTCCTGCTGAGGTTGGAATATTTCATTTATACATTGTGATATATAAAGCCTAAGATAGATATTATTCACTTCTTTACATTTAGTAATAATTCTGTCCCAGTCAGAGGAGCTGAGGCTGATTGAAATGTTTCTATTGGGTCAGAACCGCTGGTGGAGGAGATGCTGGCGCTCCAGTATCAGAGCCAGATAACAGTAAACAGCAGAAGACAACAACATTTAATAGCCTCTGCTAGTATTATGGTTAAAGAATTTCACGGTTGCAGGGTGTATTAATTTCAGATCAGTCTCAGATCAGTTCTCAGACTCAGACGTGTCGACTTCACGCTGACTCAGATTTGTTTACACAAGCTGAGAGCAGACTGAGATCCGATCAAACCCTCCGCTCACGTCCAAATTGCTAAATGCCGAGCCTTGTGTAGAAATGATCGCACGCCCACTTTACGCTCACTTTCTGGCGTACGCCCATTTGATAAATGAGGACAACTGTGACTCCTGTCATTGTGTTACACAGCTCATATAGTAACCAAACGTATACAAAGTGTATTTGACAACAGCAAACACTGAACTGTAGGACAGAGCATGTTTGGTTACCAGGATAACTCTGGTTCTCTGAGAACTGAGTGAGATCTGTCCCAGCAGCCCTGAGCTCCTAACTCGCCATTTTCAAGAGGTGTTCCTCCAGCGGACAGAAGCCAGAAGATCCGTCACTCAGAGCTCAGAGAACCAGAGTTATCCTGGTAACCAAACGCTCTCTTTCCAACATCCCTCACTGTCTCACTGTGTGTGTCTGTGTGTTTGATCAGATCCGAGACCTTTTATCATCAGAGCGGTCGTGCTGACGCTGATTCTGCTGGTGGCGAACATTGCCTCTTACTTCTATTTTAAGGTACTGACACTCGTCTGTTGTTTAGACCGCCGACTGAAATGAAGCACTCTGTCTGTTTTATTGAACTGAAGAGAGCAGGAAGTGACATCTGTGTGCGTCATGTCTCTCCAGACCCACAGGGTCTACAGGGTGCAGAAGCCCCGCAGACGGGAGGACGTGGAGCTGGATTATTATAACCTGGGTGTTCCTGCAGCTGAAGGAGGGCCGACTGAAGAATAAGGAGCTCAGGGAGCAGAGTAGCACCTCCAAGCAGCTCGTCTCACACCCACATGGATTCATATTCACAAGTTCACTTCAATAATCAGGATTTGTTACATTACATTATGTTGAAGACCACAACATGTCCCTGAGCCTATCGGTTCCTACAGAAGACCTAAAAACACCTCACTAAAGTAAGAGGTGAGAGCAGGTCTACAGAGTCCAAGCAGCCGGCACGATTCAAAGCAAACACACAGCGACCCAGGCCGACAAGGAACAACCAGCAGGATCATGTTAAATATCTAAACACTGTTAGAGCCGGGGCTCTTAAAGCCTCCCGCACTCTGTATTCACTTGTTTTGAGTCTTTTCTAAAAACCAAGTCTAGAACAAAAGAACCGAGGCAGTTTACCATTTATTAAAAGAACACAAGAAAGGATCACAAGTGCCAAAAAGTTCCTAAATTCACAGTTTTCTTCTGGGTGTGGGACCAGACAACAGGTTGGGCTTTGTAACAATTGGTCAGTTTTGTATGGTGACTCAGTAGCCAACCCATACTGGACACCTGGTGATATTTCATTTAAAAACTAGACACCTTCCCTTTCTACTTAGTAGAATAGTTTTTAGGCCGATGGTGTCTTGTACGTATGGTTCTTACTGAAATAGCTGCACCCTGATCTGGTTCTAACTGGTTTTCAGGAAAGGTTCAGTAAGAGGGCACAATGTGCTCTCCTAACCTAGAGCCAAATAGAGGCAGTGAGTCTTGCTCAGTATCTACATCTGGAGCCACGTCGACCATCTGTTGGTGTTTGTCCTCAAAATAATTAGTACGACATCATGAAGCCAACAGACAAAGTGGAACTTTAAACATCAGAGGCTGTTTTCAGACCAACTTCATCTAGTCAGTGAGGTATGAACTTTATGATTTAACTTTATGTCTCATTTATTGCTGTGAGTAAGAGCTCGGCAGCAGGAGCACATTTAGCTCAACAAGAACCATAATAATACAAAAAAAGAGACAAAAACAACAGAGGTCATTTAATCAGAATTGACCTATGGCTAAGCCCCGCCCCCTCCACTCACTCGGACAAACAGTCAACATTGGGTGACAGGCGCTATGGCAGCTGTCACAGTAGGAGACATTTCACAGGAGGCAATTGATAATTTTGGAGACAGAAAGATTATAAATCATCTCGAAGTCACCAAAAGGGCCTTAACTATTCATTGGAGGGTTAAATTAATCATTTTATTGTTGAGAAGGTCGATGAAAAGCTTCAGCTTCAGGCAAAAATGTACAGGTCACAGTGTAAATGTGATAAACCGCATCTCGTTGACATTAATGGTTCATGATAAAATTATATGTACTGGTCTAAGTTGCATACGTTTCCAGGACAACAAGCCTTTTAACCATCTTTACCCAGAGTACCTCTCTGTTAGTAATGATTCATGTAAATACTGTAGCACCAAACTAACATTTGTTATCTTGGTTATTTACAGATAAGTTAATGAAGCTAAGCTCCAAAAGTTAATGTTAGTATAACTAGAGCACTTTGGCTATCGTACATGATTGTTAGATTTTGTTCAAAGTACAAAAACTAGCACATAACAGGCCAATGAGCTCTGAACGTTCTGAACGTTAGAAAGGGTTAGGCTAACGTTAGCCTAATGTTAGAAAGGGTTAGGCTAATGTTAGCTATCTTTAGACTAACATTAGAAAGGGTTAGGCTAACATTAGCTAACTTTAGCCTAACGTTAGAAAGGGTTGGGCTAACGCCAGCTAACTTTAGCCTAACGTTGGAAAGGGTTAGGCTAAAGTCAGCTAACTTTAGGCTAAAGTCAGCTAACTTTAGCCTAACGTTAGAAAGGGTTGGGCTATCATTAGCTAACTTTAGCCTAATGTTCGAAAGGGTTAGGCTAACGTTAGCTAACTTTAGCCTAACATTAGAAAGGGTTGGGCTTACGCTAGCTAACTTTAGCCTAACGTTAGAAAGGGTTAGGCTAATGGTAGCTAACTTTAGCCTAATGTTAGAAAGGGTTAAGCTAACGTTAGCTAACTTTAGCCTAACGTTAGAAAGGGTTAGGCTAACGTCAGCTAACTTTAGCCTAACATTAGAAAGGGTTGGGCTTACGCTAGCTAACTTTAGCCTAACGTTAGAAAGGGTTAGGCTAACGTCAGCTAACTTTAGCCTAACGTTAGAAAGGGTTAGGCTAACGTCAGCTAACTTTAGCCTAACGTTAGAAAGGGCTAGGCTAACGTTAGAGAGGTTAAAGATAACTTTAACCTCTCTAACATCTAAACATCTCTATCAGAGTGACAACATGTTGCCTCCAACACGTTGACTTGCCTTAGAACAGATGTAGACATCCTTGTTCATTTTATCACGTTTAGTTGGTGTTGTGGTCTACCATAACTTTCTCCAGAGCAGACACTTGTCTGGGTTGAGATGTGGTAAATGGTAGTAAATCCCCCCGTGGCCTCTCAGGATACTGAGTGTCAGAGTTGCATGGACCCCATGAACAACGTTTGACCATTTAAACTTAAAATGTCAAGAAAAAACATATAAAAATAATGAAAACGGACTAGCTCCAATGCATTTCAATGGACGTGGAAGCAGAGAATGTCCCAGTGTATGTAATGTCGGGCAGAGCGGCTGAAGGCTCTGCTCCCCATAGTGGTGAGGCAGACGGAGGCTACAGAGAGGAGGAGCAGGAGGAGCAGGAGGGAGCAGGAGGAGGTGCAATGTGGAGGAGATGGGACAGATCAGGAGGGGCCAGGTTATGGATGGCCTTGAAGGTGTACAGGAGGATTTTATAAATGATGAGAGGTTTGACTGGGAGCCAGTGGAGTGGCTGGAGGACGGGCTGATGTGGTGGAATGAGGCGGTTTTTGAGATGATGAGCAGCAGAAGTTTTGGATCATTTGAAGTTGATGGAGGAGCTTGTGAGGGAGACCAAAGAGGAGAGAGTTGCAGTAATCAATGTGGGAGGTGACAAGACTATGGACAAGCATGGAAGTAGTGTTGGTTGAGGGAAGGGAGGAGACAGTTGATGCTGCGGAGGTGGAAATAAGCAGACCGGGTGATGTTAATAGGCACGTTTTCATTCAGTACTTTACCCTCTAGTGAGCCGCTATGGGTGTGGCTTGGGAGAGAGGATCCACCCAAGATCCACCCAACTTCACCGGTTAGCAGCTCAGCTAGCGGCTCAGAAAGTACCTGCCTCGGTTAGCTACTTTATGAGCTCTGAGGGTTAACATCTCCTGCTCTGACTGCAGCTGGGAGAGACTGCTGCAGGAGGACTGGGCCGCTTGTGACAGCTTTGGGACGGACATACCTGAGGAACTTTGCCTATTTTCGTAGTTTAGGAATTGAATTATTTTGGAATTTAGCATTTAATATTGTACTTCAGGATTTTCTATATTTTTTAACATTTGTTTGTTATTAAGGATTTTGCTTATTTTATTATAAATGTGGCTCTTTTTGTACAAACATTTACTTTTGTGATTAGAGAATTAGGAATTTTATCATTAAATGACAGTTTGAGTTATTTTTGTACTTAAGCAATTTAATACATTCTTTGAAAAAGACATTGTTTTAATTTTAGTAAGAATTTAAATTAATCTTGTACTCAGGATTTTTTATATGAAGGATTTTGCTTATTTCATTAAAACTTTGCCTATTTTTTGTACTTCAAGAATTTACTTTTTTAAAAATTCTTTATAATTTGCATGCAATAATTTTACTAAATGATGCATTGAGGATTTTGCTTTCATATACCACAGAACATTATTTTTGCTTCATATTTTAATGAATATTTTTGATGCCTTTTGTACTTAAAGGATTTAGAGACAAAATGTCGTCATAAGTTGTTGTTTGCTGGAAGCTTGGATACACAGAGAGTTGAAATGATGAAGATCACTGTAATAAATGTATCAGCAGCATCGACTATGTACAAACAACATGAATCACTTTAATAAACAGATGATTTCATGTGCTTGTGAAGAATCTGTTGTATTGTTTCTCTTCGTTAGGAAAAGGGCAACAAAAGATGATTTCTCCTGGCCGACCTGTTCAGCTGCCAACAGAAGCTCCACTGTGACGCTGTTATCCAGCAGGACCGTCCTCACTTCCTGCCTGCTAGACGGAGATGGCGTCTCAGAGAACGCCATTTCTCCAGAAAACCACCTGACAACCCCCAACTATGGCAACACAACACTTTAGCAGCTAAAAATCACAACAACACTTCCACCTCTCCGTGTGTCACATTCTCCCGCTCTAAGAAACTCACATTTTTCAGCTTTGTGCTTTATGCGTTTCACATTTTTCTGCTCTGTTTGACTCAAGTTTTTCCAAATGCACGTCTCCTTTTTCCGCTCCATGTGCCTGGTGATTTACTAGGCTAGGCAACATGGCTGAACAGAGAGAAATGTTGCTCTCCCACTTGGGTCCAGACTGAAATATAGCAACAGGTTCTGGACTGATTTTCAGGACATTTTGAGAATGAATTCTAAAGATGTGAATGAGCCTCTGAATCTTCCTTCAGTTCCCCCAGCAGGTCAAACTTTACACTGAGTCCCTCAACAATACTTAGTGAATTTAAATCAGCACAACATGATGTACAGACACTTTCTGAGTGTATTTTCAGTAAATGTCTGAGAAGAATTACAACTTTATTACCAACCTCTCAGTGAACACAGATATGTGTGATAGGTCATATGCAGTTCAGCAAGGGTTCTGCTCATGTTTCTGCACATTTAAAAACACAAGCTCAAGTGTTTATAAATTAATCAAAATTAATAAAAGTGTGTCTCGTGCACAGTTAAAGAGGTTGATTCCCAAAACAAACAAAAAAGTACACAAAATAGGACAGGAGAGTAAATCATGCATACATGGTTTCTGCCCCCAAACTGCATGTCATTTGCATAAAGTGGGCATGTCTGTAAAGAGGACAGTCATGGGTATGCATAGATCCTAATTTTCTTTCAGATGTTTTGGACTAAAATCACAACACTTTAATAGAATTGGGCTCATTAAATCCACAACAGTCTCAGCTTTCCAGTCCATAATTTAGGCACCCCAGGATGCAGAAATATTCACATACATTAGGCAAAAAATTGTGGGAATGTCTGAAAGAGGACACTCGTGGGTATGCATAGATCCTAATTTTCAGTTAGTGTCCTCTTTCAGTCATACATATTGAGCTCAAGGGACCCCTGAATCAATCCAAATGTGCATATCTGAATGTGTGTAGGAGTTTGTGTGTGTGAGCCTGGAGAGTCGCCTCACCCAGCAACCCGATCAGTCAGTGTCTCAGTTCGCCGAGTGTCAAAGCGGTAACACAGCGGTTGCCATGGAGACAGCCTTGGTCAGGCCCCAGACAGCAGCAGACAGTCAGCAGGTGTCTGTAGGAGGTGGAGGAGGGTTGAGGAGGGTGAGAGCTTTTCGCTGCAGAGTTCTTCCAATTTGTTTTTCCAGTAACGGCCTTGAGGACAGAGCTGTTGAGGGCCAGAACCAGATAAGATCAGAATTTTGGGCTCCAGTTTCCTTTGCACGTCCGTCAGACTGTGGTCACTAACCACACTATGGATAAAATCATGGAGAAACTGAGTACCGACAGCTCTGCTCATGTTGTAGAAAATCTTTAAAGAAAAACAACTGACGACCAGGTAGATTCGAATAGCAGCCCTGTGTGGGATTTATTTAGCAAGTATCAAAAACAGATGATAGACAAATCCAAAAGTCAGAACAACTCTGATTGAGACAACACTTGGTGTCCTCTTTTATCTGGCAGGTTCGTGCGTCAAAGTTTCTGGGTAACTAAGGTTTTAATGTCCTGTTATGTTCTACTTTTGATATCAGAACACACTTGGGATTTCTTGAATCAGAGCTGCTCTGATCTTAATCAAGCAGAAGTTTCCTGTAAAGAGACTGTGACTGTTGGTCAGATTTCTGTGTGTTTGTCAAAACATGTTTGATGCATATTTGAACTGC
This sequence comes from Centropristis striata, assembly GCF_030273125.1. Taxonomy (NCBI): domain Eukaryota; kingdom Metazoa; phylum Chordata; class Actinopteri; order Perciformes; family Serranidae; genus Centropristis; species Centropristis striata. The sequence continues at coordinate 440,862 of NC_081533.1, read as the reverse complement.
TATATGTCAGAAATTTGAATACATCTTCAAATTAATTCCACGACACTCATCGCTTCAATCATCTCAGCAGCCTGATGGGGCTTTGGACAGCTGTCACTGTTTACTGTATATCTCAATAAGCCAAGGCAAAGCCTGATCCAGTCAGCAGTAGACCTGTAATCAAGGTTCTGAATAGATAGAGATCTTCTACGTCCTCCACGGAGAGAGCCACCAGGTACACGACTCTCCACCTCTCCCACCGTCCATCATGTAGCAGCTGCTAACGTCCCAGCAGGACAGGAGGACTCCCTGAACCAGGATTCTCCTCCAGGAGATGGAGTCAATGAGAGACCAGTTGATCAAATCCATGACTTGTTTGGAGAGCAGTGCAGAGAGTCTCTCAAAGTATCAGAGAGTAGACTAGAGAGACGAGAGGAGACACTGCCTCCGTTCAGAGCCAGAGAGAAAAGCTAATAATAATTATATTTCAGCATTATTAATATCATTTGGGTTACAGAGCTTCTACATACTGCTGCATTAACCATTACAGAAACGTATTTGTTCAGTACTTGTCCATATAATCCTGCCTGGATTATTTGTCCCGAGCCAGTAAACACAGTAATATGAGGTCGTGTAAGTTTGGACCAACAGTGGTAGAAATGTTGTTGTTAATCTGAATTTTTTTTGTTTGCTTAAGCAACAAGTGTGTGTTTCTCTGAACTATGTCTTTACCCAAATCACTCACATTTAGGTTATTGATTGTGACTTTCTTTACTAATCTTAAGTCATGTTTTAATGTTTCATTCCCATTCACTGAGCCTCACCTGACACTGTGGCTGTAGTTAGTGTGAAACACTGTGACTTCAGGATTTAGTAAATTAAGTTTAGTGTCAAAACAAAATGAATCTGGTGTTTGTGTTTATTTCTCCTGATATCATGCATCCATCCTGAAACAATGCTTTCCCCTCAGAAATGAGTGATGTTTCACTGATTAGAGTGATGAAATACATTTCAGTATTTCTTAGTGGTTTGCTTTAAATGTCTCCTAACAGTGGATCTGACTTGGAGTCTCTGTGTGAATGTGTTTGGGTGAAACAAACACAAATTTAAGTCATTTGTCTCCATCTAGTGTCCAATATTTATACTGCAGCCATCAGGGGGATTCCTGCAATGTGACCAGCATTGGCACACATTAATCAAAAGACAGTGTTTTTATATAAACACTGTATATTACTACTAATTAGTGTCGTGGTTGTATGATGACCATGATAGAAAAAACAAAAACTCACATTTTGTGAGTTTTGTGGTAATTGTTTCCCCTGCAGCTTGTCTCACAGGCTTCAATAAGGTTTATAATCATTCCACTCTGCAATATTCATATTTTATACTTTTTATATATTTATTCTTGTTTACATAAAATTAAATTGTACATAATTTCATATTTCTTCTTGTGTAAATTGTTAATATTATATATTTGTATTCTTATTTAATGTTTTAATACTTTTATGTTCTTGTTTAAATTGAAAATATTTTTTATCTTTATTTTTGTTAAAAATTGTTAATTGTTATTTATGCTTATTTCTTTTATAATAATAATAATTATAATTATAATTATTATTATTATTATTATTATTATTATTAATATTATTATTATTATTATTATTATTATCTTATAACTTAGCTTTTAAGATTTTTTTGCCTCTAATAAATGTTGGTGGACTTTAATCTTCCTATTTCTGTCTTTGATTCAGTCAGGTTTCTCTCTTTTTCTTTATTTCTTCCTCTCTTTACACACACACACACACACACACACACACACACATGATATAATAATAGTTATAATAGTTTGGTTCAGAGTGAGTTTGCTAGTTTTAGTTTTGTTGGGTGGGAGATTAAAAGAGGTCACAGTAAATGTTTCCTTTATTTCCTTTGTCTGATCCATCTTCATTATGTATGAAAAAAGTTGACAAAGATGAAAACGAAGGACATTTTCACTATAATTTTAGTTAGTTTCAGTTAGTTTTGGAACCACAAAATACGGGTTTCAGTTTTAAAACTCATTTTTATTTTTATTTCAGTTGACAAAACGTTTTTTTCAATACTAGTTAGTCATTATTTCGTTTCATTTTCTATAACTATAATAACCTTGTCCCCGCGCCCCTGACCCTGAGGTAACCATGGTTACCTTTACATGAACCTGATGTCACCTTTAACCCTTAAACAGAGTCTGAACTCTCAAAAAACCCTTTAAAGGCGTGAGGACCGGCCGAAATGTCCTCACTTTGTTAGATAAAAACGTGTTACGGTCCTCACTATGTAGGACCTACAAGAACACACACACACACACACACTCTCGCCCTGTGGAGAAGAGGGGACCGGGCTGATTGCTGCTGTTTTCAGGACGGGATGCTAATCTGGTTAGCATCTCCGGTGGAAGGAGGACGGCGTTGTGAAGCTCTAACTCACTCTGTGTTTCCACTCTTTGTCTCTCTCTTCATCCTCCTCCTCATCCTCCATCATCGGGGTCACCACTAGTTTCTGATGCTGGTTCATGTCAGCTGACTGGCTCTCGCTCGCCAAACTCAGCTCAGTTAAAACAAAGTGTGATTGAAGGCGATAGAGAGCCAGTTGCCCCTCGCTGCCTGACCTCTGGGGCCGGTATTTCAAAAGTGATCAGATAGGATTATCCTGGTCGGATAGGATTAAATCTAGATCTGATCTGAAATGCCAACGGACTACTGTTACAGGACGGCACACCTTCGAGCAGCAATAAGACGAGTGATATAATGTGACTCTCCGAGAAAAAAACAGAAAAGGATGCAAAACTAGCGTGAGGAATGTTGACGAGGAAACACCTGGGTGTCACAGAGAATGATGACATCTATAAAGCCACTTCAGGTGTACCAGCGCTGTGTTTCTGTAGCTCATGGTGGACTGACTCACCTGAGACAACATGCTCCAGTCACGCCAGTTGCACTTTACATGTTACTGCCCAGTTACATTGAACTTTACGGGAGAATGTTTGTCAGCCGCATGACTCCAAAGCAGCCATTCAGCTGTATTCATGCTGCGCCAATAAAATAAGTAAATCACATTGTTATCAGCAAACTCCACTAAATCCTCAAAGACCAGGTCCTCATGTGTTCATGACATGGATTTCAGGCCTTTTTACTGAACCAATTTGGAATTATGGAGTGCCAAAATCTTCCAAAATGGCCATCCAACTGCAGACATGCTGCGTTTAACACCAACAAAAGGAGTGAATCACATTGTGATCAGCAAACTCCACTACGTCTTTGAACAACAGGGCCTAGTTGTTATTTTGTAATAAAGTGAATTGCTGATCATCATTTGTTTTCCATGTATTCATGTCACTCAAAAATATGCATCTAACTCAATTCAGGTTTGAGTTTGAGTGAGAGAAAAAGGGGCTAAAAGCTGTGAGCAGGCCAGGAAGGGCCGGCCAATGACGGCTCCTTATTTATTGTTCAGGCAGTTGGAAACCTTCTACACAGCTTCACAGTCTTTACAGATTTAGTAAAGTTCACACCACATGATGGTTTCAGCAGAGTTTTCTATGACAACTGAACGACTGGAGACCACACTGAACAACGGCCTTCCTTCTTTAACTCTACGGAGTCTTTTTGGTCTGTTTCCTCCATGTCTGAATCCTTTTCATGCTGCTTGTATTCACCACTTAAAACATGTTTAAATGCACAACCTCACCTTTATGACCGAATAATAACTGTTAGTTATTTGTGTCTTGTGTGTTTAGCGAAATGATTTTGGTCATTTTGTGTCTTTTTTAGCCATTTTGTGTCTTCTTCTGTGTTTTTTTTGGTCATTTTGTCCCATTCATTTGTTTCTTTTTAGTCAATTTGTGTCTTTTTATGTCTTAAAAAGATACAAAATGACTAAAAAAACACACAAAAAGACCAAAAAACACACAAAATGACTAAAAAAAGACGCAAAATTACTAAAAAAGACACAAAATGACTAAAAAAGACACAAAATGACCAAAAAAGACACAAAATGACTGTGTGTGTGTGTGCGTGCGTGCGTGTGTGTCTGTGTGTGTGTGTGTGTCTGTGTGTGTCTGTGTCTGTGTGTGTGTGTGTGTGTGTCTGTGTGTGTGTGTCTGTGTGTGTGTCTGTGTGTCTGTGTGTGTGTGTGTGTGTGTGTGTGTGTGTGTGTCTGTGTGTGTGTGTGTGTGTCTGTGTGTGTGTGTGTGTGTGTGTGTGTGTGTGTGTCTGTGTCTGTGTGTGTGTGTGTCTGTGTGTGTGTGTGTGTGTGTGTGTGTCTGTGTGTGTGTGTGTGTCTCCCATTTGAAGGAAAAAGAAGAAAAACAGAGTAAAGAAGAAGGAAGAAAGATAAAATAAGCACCAAAAATGTTCCTGTTTGGAGTGAAGTGCATGATGGGAAGTACATTGAAATCAATCGTCCCATCTGGAATGAAAAAGAAGAAAATAGGAGTTAAAATCAATAAAATAAGCGACTGAGGCTTCAGTCAGACAGACACACTGAGTCCTTCAGGTTGACTTGGAAAAAAATAAGGTCTCTGTAAAAGATCAAAAATAAATATATGAATCTAAAAATATGTGTCCCAACTAGGCTGACAAAAAATGAAAAAAAAATCTGCTTTCACCTGGAAGAAATGATTTAAAACCACCAATTTAGCATAAATGAACAACAGACAATCAACTGAACTCTGCAAATACAAACTAAACCACAAGGGGGCAGAATTCACTCTGTTATTTCTCTCTGTGAAGCATCAACAGTTTGTGTCTGCAGAGCCGGAGACTGCAGATCTGGACCTCTGGTCAGTCACTGCAGGGGCCTCAAACTCTAAAGAAGACACACAGTTACTAAAAACAGACACAAAGTTACTAAAAACAGACACACAGTTACTAAAAACAGACACAAAGTTACTAAAAACAGACACACAGGTACTAAAAACAGACACAAAGTTACTAAAAACAGACACACAGTTACTAAAAACAGACACACAGTTACTAAAAACAGACACACAGTTACTAAAAACAGACACACAGTTACTAAAAACAGACACAGAGTTACTAAAAAAAGACACAAAGTTACTAAAAACAGGCACAAAGTTACTAAAAACAGGCACAAAGTTACTAAAAACAGACACACAGTTACTGCAGTTACTGCATTACCCCAGGTAATTTGAGTTTGAGACCCCTGGCCTATAAAATAAAGTTTGAGAAATGTCTGCATGGAGCACAGCTGCTGACAGATGTGCAGCTGACAGATGTGCAGCTCATCCCTGAGCCTCCATCTGATCCTTTTTGTGCACGTGTGCGGTATTATTTAAATTTAAATTAATGATTAAACGCTGCATGCATACATGTGCAAAATAATAATAATAATAATAATAATAATAATAATAATAATAATGTGGTGCAAAGATGAGTGAAAGTAGAAAAAAGCATTTTGACTCTTGTGACAACATGAAAGCTCAGTGTAGGATTAGTAAAGTGTCTCTCCTGTATTTAATTTCTATTTTAGACCACACACACACACACACACACACACACACACACCCTGATCAGCTGACAGTGACAGCTTTAATCTGATTGGAGCGTCTCAGCCTGCCCTGGTTGTCACGCTAACACAAACCACAGTCCTGTTATCTGTCATCTGTCTTCAGCTTCTTTTCACGTCAGTGTTTGGGCGGGAACTCAATACCACAACTCCCCTCTGTGTCACTTCTACACAGACTCTAGCCTGGATCTCAAACTGGCGGCCTGCGGGCCAATTGTGGCCCTCGGGACGATATTTTGTGGCCCCCACCTTGATATGAAAGTTTAATGTGAGTTTTATATGAATGGCACTTTACCGTGTTGTGTGTGGAAGGTCCCTTTAATTACTTTTTTTTGTAATTTTGTGTCTTTTTTAATAATTTTGTGTCTTTTTAAATAATTTTGTGTCTTTCTTGGGAATTTTGTGTTTTTTTTAAATACTTTTGTGTCTTTTTTAATAATTGTGTCTTTTTTAATAATTTTGTGTCTTTTTTAATAATTGTGTGTCTTTTTCAATAAGTTTGTGTCTTTTTTGTAATTTTGTGTCTTTTATGATAATTGTGTCTTTTTTAAATAATTTTTTGTTTTTTTTAATTATTGTGTGTCTTTTTTAATATTTGTTTGTCTTTTTTAATTTGTGGGTTTTTTTAAATAATGTTTTCTCTTTTTTATTAATCGTGTCTTTTTCAATAAGTTTGTGTCTTTTTTTTCGTAATTTTGTGTCTTTTTAAAATAATTTTGTGTCTTTTTTAATAATTGTGTGTCTTTTGTAATATTTTTGTGTCTTTTTTTAATAATTATGTGTCTTGTTCAATAAGTTTGTGTATTTTTTGGCAACTTTGTGTCTTTTTTAATAATTGTGTGTCTTTTTCAATAAGTTTGTGTCTTTTTTAATTATTGTGTGTCTTTTTAAATTATTGTGTGTCTTTTTAAAATAATTTTGTATCTTTATTTAATAATTGTGTGTCTTTTTTAATATTTGTTCGTCTTTTTTAATCATATGTGGGTTTTTTTTAATTGTCTTTTTTTAAATAATTGTGTGTCTTTTTCAATAAGTTTGTGTCTTTTTTGGTAATTTTGTGTCTTTTAAAAATAATTTTGTGTCTTTCTTCAAACTTGAGTGTCTTTTTTAATCATATTGTTTCTTTTTTTAATAATTTTGTGTCTTTTTTAATAATTGTGTATTTTTTTCAATAAGTTTGTGTCTTTTTTTGGTAATTGTGTGTCTTTTTAAATAATTTTGTGTCTTTTTTAATAATTGTGTGTCTTTTTTAATATTTTTGTGTCTTTTTTAAAATCTGTGTGTCTTTTTTAATAATATTGTTTCTTTTTTAATAATTTTGTGTCTTTTTTAATAATTGTCTGTCTTTTTCAATAAGTTTCTGTCTTTTGTTGTTAATTTTGTGTCTTTTTAAAATAATGTTGTGTCTTTTTTCATAAGTGTGTCTTTTAAAATTTGTGATTGTTTTTAATAATTTTGTGTCTTTTTAATAATTTTGTGTCTTTTCAATATTTGTGATTGTTTTTTAATAATTTTGTGTCTTTTTAATAATTTTGTGTCTTTATTAAATAATTGTGTCTTTTTTAGTAATTTTGTGTCTTTTTTAATAATTTTGTCTTTTTTTAATAATTGTGTGTCTTTTTTAATATTTGTGTGTCTTTTTAAGCATTTTGTGTCTTTTTTAATAATTGTGTGTCTTTTGTAATATTTTTGTGTCTTTTTTTAATAATTATGTGTCTTGTTCAATAAGTTTGTGTATTTTTTGGCAACTTTGTGTCTTTTTTAATAATTGTGTGTCTTTTTCAATAAGTTTGTGTCTTTTTTAATTATTGTGTGTCTTTTTAAATTATTGTGTGTCTTTTTAAAATAATTTTGTATCTTTATTTAATAATTGTGTGTCTTTTTTAATATTTGTTCGTCTTTTTTAATCATATGTGGGTTTTTTTTAATTGTCTTTTTTTAAATAATTGTGTGTCTTTTTCAATAAGTTTGTGTCTTTTTTGGTAATTTTGTGTCTTTTAAAAATAATTTTGTGTCTTTCTTCAAACTTGAGTGTCTTTTTTAATCATATTGTTTCTTTTTTTAATAATTTTGTGTCTTTTTTAATAATTGTGTATTTTTTTCAATAAGTTTGTGTCTTTTTTTGGTAATTGTGTGTCTTTTTAAATAATTTTTTTTTTTTTTAATAATTGTGTGTCTTTTTTAATATTTTTGTGTCTTTTTTAAAATCTGTGTGTCTTTTTTAATAATATTGTTTCTTTTTTAATAATTTTGTGTCTTTTTTAATAATTGTCTGTCTTTTTCAATAAGTTTCTGTCTTTTGTTGTTAATTTTGTGTCTTTTTAAAATAATGTTGTGTCTTTTTTCATAAGTGTGTCTTTTAAAATTTGTGATTGTTTTTAATAATTTTGTGTCTTTTTAATAATTTTGTGTCTTTTCAATATTTGTGATTGTTTTTTAATAATTTTGTGTCTTTTTAATAATTTTGTGTCTTTATTAAATAATTGTGTCTTTTTTAGTAATTTTGTGTCTTTTTTAATAATTTTGTCTTTTTTTAATAATTGTGTGTCTTTTTTAATATTTGTGTGTCTTTTTTAAGCATTTTGTGTCTTTTTTAATAATTGTGTGTCTTTTTTAATATTTGTGTCTTTTTTAATAATTGTGTCTTTTTTAATCATTTTGTGTCTTTTTTGGTTATTTTGTGGGTTTTTTGGTAATATTTTTTCTTTTTAAGTAATTTAGTTTTTTTTCTGTTATTCTGTATATTTTTCTGTCAATTTGTGTATATTTTTTGGTCATTTTGTGCCTTTTTTGTAATTTTGTGTCTTTTTAAAGTAATTTAGTGTTTTTCAGTCATTTTGTGTTTATTTTTTGTAATTTTGTGTCATTTTGTTAGTAATTTTGTGTCTTTCTTTGGTCATTTTGATACTGCCTCCAGCGGCCCCCAGGTAATTTGAGACCCCTGATTTAGACCAACGTGTTTCCACTTGTTGCCTCCGTCAGGGTCATCATGAACCAGATTACAGACAACAATTAAACAGGGTTGGTATGAAACAGAGAGAAAGTAGATAAAGAAATAAAACAATCATCAAAACATATGTTTGTCAGTCATTAATATGATGGTTAGTTGGAGCTCTGCTGACGTGAAAACAGGAAATGATCAACAGATAGTGACAGCTTTAATCTGATAACAGCTGATGTCAGCCTCACTGTTTCCTGTTCACTCTCCTGCAGCCCAACAGAGCTGCATTAAGTTACAGCTGATGCTAACACACACGTTTCTTGCTGCTGCTTCACATTAAAAAACACCTCAGCTGGATGAACACAAGAGGCTTTTATTGTGAAGCAGCCACAGGAAATACAATGTCTTCATCACTGAGGTCAACAACACAAACCAGCAGCCATTTTATTCACGTTCCTGTCAGTTTGATATATTGTTTGAAGTAACATTTTGAGTCACTTTTAAACAGAGAATAGGTTTTTAATCAGAACATAATTATGTATTACGATGTTAAAAAACAAATGTGGTTACAAGAGATCAAGATTCAATTTTAAGTTTTAATCCGATTCAGCTTTAATGGCCAAGTACATGTTCTTCTTCTGTTATAGGCATTCTTTCATTTCTGCCTCAAAATTAAAAAATCATATCAACATATTTCATGAAATTTTTCCTGCATTAATATTAATTTATATAATATATAATATATATTATTATTAATAGTTATTAATAACATATAAAAAACATATAAACATTTCTGAGAATTCCTCCACAGCGTCATCATTATTACTATGACCACTATGTGCCGTTCGGACTAAAAAGCTGACTGACTAAATTTATGTCATGATTGAACCAGTTCTCTCTAAAAAGTGATTTGTGTTTGTATAGTATGTCCCTGTTATTCCAAATGTAATATCTATGTGGGGTGAAGTTATGTTTATAAACCAAAGACCAGGGGCCTCGTTTATCAAAGAGTGCGTAGCTTTCATACTGAAAGATGGCGTACTCCCAAAACTAGAAAAGTACGCAAACTCACCTCCACATGTATCAAACTGTGCTTACGCCAGGTTCAGCACCTTTACTTGATACATCCCAACCAGCGTGGAATCGAGCGCACATGCAGGAGCCACCAGCCACGCCCCGCCTCCTCCGGCAAATGAATACGCAGATGGGGCGGCTGTGGCTCAGTTGGTAGAGCGGGTCGTCTTCTGGTCGGACGGTTGGTGGTTCGATCCCCGACCATGGCAACCTACATGTCCAAGTATCCTTGAGCAAGATACTGAACCCCAAATTGCTCCTGATGCTGCGTTCATCGGTGTGAGAATGAATTCCCAATGGTGGCAGGTGGCCCCGTTTAGGGTAGCCTCTGCCACCAGTATGAATGTGTGTGTGAACAGGTGAATGAGTCAGTCTGTAGTGTGAAGAGCTTTGAGTGGTCACAAAGAGTGGTCATTACATACCGTCGTTATGCACTTTATGTGTTTTTCTATGCACACGGTGCCATGAAACAAATAAGGTGCAATGAACAAACATTTTCATTCTGCATATTCATATTTATTATGCACTGGAATTCTACTCCTTAATACATACTCCTTCTTTAGACACTTTATTTTTTATTGTATTTTTATATTTTATTGCTTGAAGTATGCCTAGGTTGTTCTTTTATTTAGTTGTGTTGTTGTTGTCTCTGTGTGTAATGTTGCTGCTACACTGTAATCTATCTATCTATCTATCTATCTATCTATCTATCTATCTATCTATCTATCTATCTATCTATCTATCTATCAGAGCCACTAGAAAAGCGCTATATAAGTGCAGGTCCATTTACCACCAGGTCCATGACATGCAATAACAATACATGACATAAATCTCCGGCATACCCGCTGATCAACTTCCTGCCACTGCAGCGAGGTGGACGTGGTGATCTCTGAGGTGGAGGCAGGAAAATCTGCTTTCTAGTGCCTCAGGTCTGGGATCAGCAACAAGGAGTCACTGTGGCTGTTAACCAGCCGGACCAGAGAGCTGCACCATGGCAGAAGGTCCCTCCACACACACTCCTTCTAAAGACCGTTAGAGCAGCCAACATCATTTTTACGCATCAGTTTATTAGCCACACCTAACTTGTTGTCCCAATTAAACATCACATACAGGATCAAATATGCACCACACCTGACTTATTCTGAAGGATTTCCCACGTTTTTTCTCTGGAGAGAGGGATCTGTGGTCATGGATCACTGTGATCTGCAGTGTGAACATCTCCATAATAATAATAATAATAATAATAATAATAATAATAATAATAATAATACATGTTAAACCAAAGAGAAACAGCCGACGATCGGGACTTTGACACAGTAATTAAAGCAGGTTATCTGTGAAAAATACATGTGCTCCATAATCAGAATCAGAAGTACTTTATTGATCCCCAGAGGGAAATTCGGTATATATAAAAAATAGTGTAAATAGCAGAATATATAGACTTAAGAAAATATACAATCTTAAAAAACATCCAGACTTCAACATACTATCATTGCACAAGTAAGCAGCAGTACGCAGGAGAAATCTAAAATATGATAATAGATGAAAAAAATAATCTATCCCCTCATATTTAGAACGGGTTATTGAGGGAGGAAAATGTCATTGTCAATGTCATGACTTTGGAAAATATGTAGTTGGGAAAGAAGTTCCAGATTGATGTGGGGTTTCTAATAAATTGCCTGATCCAGTTGATTCTGAATGTATTATCGAGGGTGGAAAAATCAAGAAAATTAAAACCTCCGTTTTCATAGGAATTCATTAAAGTTGATTTATTGATATCATGAATTTTATTTTTCCACACAAAGTTCTATATAATTTTGTCAATAGCGGAGTGGTTTGTTTGTTGACATCCAGAGATATTGCTGTATAGGTGAGTGGGGATAAGCCCTCTGCTTTAGATAAAAGGATTCTGCCCTGAAGGGACAGATCTCTCTGGAGCCACCAGTTGAATGTTTTCTGTGTTTTTCCTATGATGTGGTTAAAGTTCATGGAGCACCTGTTGCTTGTGTTTTTGTTGATGATGATTCCCAAATAGGTGACAGAATCCTTTACAGGTATGTTGGAAATGGATGTACTATTACAATTTTTGAGTGGGAGAAGTTCACACTTACTAAGATTCAGGTGAAGGCCGGATGCTCTGGAAAAAACTGAAATTCGGTTAACAGCAATTGAAATTTGTGAGGCATTTTTTAGGAATAAGGAGGTGTCATCTGCCAGTTGGCTGATGACTATTTCCCTGTCTGCTCTAGATATCCCTTTGATGGGGCTCTGCTTGATAAAGTCAGAGAGCAGTTGGGCACATAGCAAAAATAAATATGGTGACACAGGGCAGCCCTGTCTGATTCCACGATTACCTGTATGCAATTTAATTGAGCAATTTGCTTTCTTATATATGGTTTCAATTGCAGGACAAAAGTACTCACCATAACCAAATTTCTGTCGTGCCTGGAACATAAATTAAACAGCTTTAATCTGATTGGAGCGTCTCAGCCTGCCCTGGTTGTCACGCTAACACAAACCACAGTCCTGTTATCTGTCATCCGTCTTCCGCTTCTTTTCACGTCAGTGTTTGAGCGGGAACTCAATACCACAACTCCCCTCTGTGTCACTTCTACACAGACTCTAGCTCAGTGTGACGTCACCAGAACAAGATACAGATACGGACAGAAGACTCCGTCCGTATAACTGAGCCCTGAAGACACCTGGTGGACAGATAGGACACAGCAGCAGAAGGACCTGGAGAGGTGGAGCTGATAGGAGGGACAGAGAGGCAGGATGTGACAGAGTGAAGCTCCTCCTTCCTCTGTTCGCAGATATACAGTGAGTAAAAGCAGTGAGACAGTCAGAGCAGAGAGACGTCTACCTGAAAATGGATCACCTGGTGGTGGTGCTGCTGCTGCTGTGGAGCTCAGGTAGGACCACTCTTTAACATGATTATTCTAATGATCTGTAGTGAAACTTTACATCAGAGAACAAACTGCTCACACACACCAACATCAAGCTTTGATTCTCTTCTTCTGGTTATTTCATTATTTACACCAACGTGTTTCCACTTGTTGCCTCCGTCAGGGTCATCATGAACCAGATTACAGACAACATTTAAACAGGGTTGGTATGAAACAGAGAGAAAGTAGAGAAAGAAAGTAATTAATGTGATGGTTAGTTGGAGCCCTGCTGACGTGAAAACAGGAAATGATCAACAGATAGTGACAGCTTTAATGTGATAACAGCTGATGTCAGCCTCACTGTTTCCTGTTCACCCTCCTGCAGCCCAACAGAGCTGCATTAAGTTACAGCTGATGCTAACACACACGTTTCCTGCTGCTGCTTCACATTAAAAAACACCTCAGCTGGATGAACACAGGAGGCTTTTATTGTGAAACACACACAGGAAATACAATGTCTTCATCACTGAGGTCAACAAAACAAACCAGCAGCCATTTTATTCACGTTCCTGTCAGTTTAATATATTGTTTGAAGTAACAGCACTGTAAAATATAATAAGTTGACTTGACTTAAAAAAGTAATTTATGTTAACTAAGATAAATTAGATTTGATTTACTTAATTATTGTGAGTGTGCAGTACTCAAATTAACCTACATAATTGGATTGTAGTTTTATTTTGATTTGATTTGATTTATTTGGCACAATGTTAAAAGAAAGAAAATAACATAACAACAACAACATTACAATTTATATATTCCATATACATATTAAAATAAAATAAAAACATGCCAGGAAAACCCAAAAAACCCTCCTGGGGCTTGAATAGTGGGATTCCCTGATGTAACATAAAAATAAAAATAAAAAAGAACAAGGAACATAGAATTATACAGAGCAAGAAACTAGAAAACAAAACAAAGGCACAACATAGCAATGAAATAAGAATTATAATAGGTTTTTTAAAGATCTTTTAAATGATAAACGAGAAAGGTTGACTATTACTATTTCAATAACCTAAGTCAGGAGGAAGTGAGTTCCATATCCTGGATCCTCTTGTTAAAATTAACAGAACCACAGGTTAAATATTAATAATAAAAAACAGTCGTTCAAAAAGAAACTACAACTATGATAACAAGCTTCAGGTCTGAGGTAGTGCAAAACATAAATAAATACAATAAACAATAACAATTAGAACAATATTTTGAGGTTGTATGCTGTGCACAATATTAGGAAAGCTTGATAAAAAGAGGTAGAGTCGCTGTGTGTGTTGCTGTTTGGTTGCAGGTCGACTTTTCTCTGCTTCATTCTGGGACTTCAAGAGAGAAAATAACACTTTACAGTCTCCAACATTTATGGAAACTTATTAACTCTATGCTTATGTACACTGACACTGTGTGAATTAAGGGGGAGGGGCCTGCTGCTGTGTGTGTGTGTGTGTGTGTGTGTGTGTGTGAGGGGGAGGGGCCTGCTGCTGTGTGTGTGTGTGTGTGTGTGTGTGTGTATGTGTGTGTGTGAGGGGGAGGGGCCTGCTGCTGTGTGTGTGTGTGTGTGTGTGTGTTTGTGAGGGGGAGGGGCCTGCTGTGTGTGTGTGTGTGTCAAGGGGAGGGGCCTGCTGTGTGTGTGTGTGTGAGGGGGAGGGGCCTGCTGTGTGTGTGTGTGTGTCAAGGGGAGGGGCCTGCTGTGTGTGTGTGTGTGTGTGTCAAGGATAGGGGCCTGCTGCTGTGTGTGTGTGTGTGAGGGGGAGGGGCCTGCTGCTGTGTGTGTGTGTGTGTGTGTGTGTGTGTGTGAGGGGGAGGGGCCTGCTGCGTGTGTGTGTGTGAGGGGCCTGCTGATGTGTGTGTGTGTGTGTGTGTGTGTGTGAGGGGCCTGCTGTTTGTGTGTGTGTGTGTGTGTGTGTGTGTGTGTGAGGGGGAGGGGCCTGCTCTGTGTGTGTGTGAGGGGGAGGGGCCTGCTGCTGTGTGTGTGTGAGTGTGTGTCTGTGTGTGTGAGGGGGAGGGGCCTGCTGCTGTGTGTGTGTGTGTGTGTGTGTGTGTGTGTGTGCGTTTTTGGTTGTGTGTGTGTGTGTGTGTGTGTGTGTTTGGTTGTGTGTGTGTGTGTGTGTGTGTGTGTGTGAGGAGCCTGCTGCTGTGTGTGTGTGTCTTTGTGTGTGTGTGTCTTTGTCTTTGTGTGTGTATGTGTGTGTGTGTGTGTGGTATAGATACTTTTTAAAATGAGTATCGTATCCGGATACGTTTTAGTATCGATACTTTTTTGAGTATCGATACTTTTGACAACCCTATCTGAGACATTAGCCAAATCATTAATCTATAAAAGGATCAATAATGGTCCCATCATTGATCCCTGGGGGACACCACATTTGGTCACAAGGGGAATTTACTCCCTTATATGCAACAAACTGCAGTCTATGTTCCAGATAACTAGAGAACCACTCTAACGCCTGATCATCAAGACCCAGGTGGTTTAATGTTTGTAACAGAATATAATGATCCACGGTGTCGAATGCTTTTGATCAGTCTGTGAAAATTCCTCCTGAAAGTTGTTTCTTATCCATTGCTCTGTATAGCTCTTTAATAAAATGTGTAATAGCCATACCCGTAGAATGGGATTTCCTGAAACCATATCAGTGTTTGTATAAGATTTCATTTTCATCAAGATACTTTATTAGTCTGTTGAATGATAACTTTTCAAGAATCTTTGAAATGGTGGATAAAATGGAAATAGGTCGGTAATTGGTAAAGATGGCAGGATCCTCAGCTTTGTAAACGGAGAATTTTGGCAATTTTCAATTCCTGTGGCTCAATTCCTTTGTAAAATGATTAATTAAATGTATGTGTCAGTGGTTCAGCAATGGCATCAGACACCTCTTTAAGTAGCTCTGCATTGAGATCGTCATTCCCAGCAGCAGAATTCTTCTATCCTAGTACCTTGCATAGTTCAAAGGAAGTGACAGGGCTAAAATGAAATCCACCAGTGGGTGGCCATGGCATAAATTGAAGGGGACTTTCCTTCACTGCAGGTATTTTGGAGGCCATAGCTGATCCAATTTCAACAAAAAACTTGTTAAATTTGTGGGCTGTTACAACAGGGTCCTTAGTGAGTGATCCTCCAACTTTAAATGCATTGGGAAGGGATTTCTTTGTTTTTGTTTTGTTGAGAATATTATTAATGGTACTCCAAAGTGCTTTCATGCTATTTCTGCTCTCAGTAATGCTTTTTAGCTCCTCTGATAATGTGATTTAATTTATTTCTATATTTTTTAAATTCATTAAGATGAAATGGGTTAGGACTAGAAAGAAATGTTTTATATAATGTGTGCTTCTTTCTAAGGGATTTTATAATTCCTGGGGTTATCCAAGGCTGTACTGGCTTGGAGTAGAATTTAGAGGCTGCTCTCTTCTCAGGAAAGGCAACATTATATGCATTGGTTATTTTATTAAGAGAAATAGTATGCGCCTTCTGTGGGTCTTGATTGTCCAGAACATTATCCCAAGAGAGACGTTCTATCAACTCTTTAAATTTGCTGATGTACTTGGTTTAATCACTCTATACGTCGGTGGACAGAAATTGGAGTCCATAATACCTTTTACAGAAGTCATGAGGAAAATTGGAAGGTGATCTGATATATCCATACAAAGTATCCCTGACTTAATTTTGTTTAATCTGTGCTGGCATTACCTCTAGCTGGCATATTGTGCTTTAAGAAACACTGATTGACATTTTTCAACATTTTTTACATTTTATTGACAAAAACCCCGAATCAATTAATCGTTTTGACAGATGAATCGATATTGAAAATAATCATTAGTTGCAGCCCTATCTGTTTTATTAAGTTGCTCACACCAGAAGGGTTTGGGTGAATTTAAGTCATTTTTCTGTGCTTTTGTACATACAGGACTTTATTGGGGTAGGCCAGTTGATGCAGTGCAAAAACTTTTCCCCTCTTCAAAATAGTCTGTTTTTCAAAGTCATCAGTTTTGGAGGGAGTGTTTTGTTTGATGGCTGCTTGGATCAATTTGAAAGTGTCGGTCATGAACGTTGGCTAATCTAAGTGAAGGGCAAACATAAGGCCAAACATGAGGCCGACTGCCTGGGGAAAGTCTTTAACATGACCCAGGACAGTACTTCCCTCCAGTACGACGGCAGTGGAGATGGGCTTGAGGTGCACTGCGTTTAGACCCTGCTGCTGAGTGTCTTCATCGACAACAGTCAGCAGCCCAACTGGCACTGAGGCCAGCGCTTCTTCTTTCTCTGGATCCTGCTAAAGAAGCACACACAACCTCATCAACCTGCTCTTCTTTTGGGGGGAAATATCTCCTGGTGCAACACTAAATTCATTCACATCTCAGTTTAATTCTGTCGACTGGAGATTTTTCAAAGTGTGAGATTGGAGAATTCACATCCTTAATGTAACTACATTATGTATTATAAACTAATTTACTAGGGATTCTGATCATTTGAGTGAGATCAGAATCAGAATCCACCTGATTCTGATCAACTGAATATAACCATTTCAAATATTTGACAACGTTATGAAATATCTTAATCGTGGCATATTGTAATGAATTGTTGTAAAGGAGAATAAGGGTTCTTCTATGTTTCATTTAAGGCGTCATATTTTGACAGTCTTCTTGTAAATTCTGTGGTGCACTCATAAAACATCCACGTGCTCTTATTTTGAAAGCTACATGTGTTTGCTTTTATTTTGAAGACGGGTCTGACATGTTCTTACCGTAATACTTAAATACAAGCACCGTGGAGGCTGACTGACCGCAATGTACTTTGTTCTCTTCCTGTAACGTTAGCTAGCATTAGCTCTAACAGGCAGTCTGGCCCATATACCGTCTATGGTGAAACCTCACTCAGAAACTCCAGTGATGCTAACAGAGTGCTAGCGCTGTTACAGTTGTTATGACGTCTCAAGTGTTTGACATCATGCCACTGTTCCAGTCGCTCGTCCCCGCGGCGAGAGAGCGGGAGACTGTTCACCGTTAGAGTTTAAAAATAATAAAACAAACAGCGGCTCCCATTGCGTTCTTTTAGACCTCGTCAAATGACATTCATTACTTTTTAAATACTTTTTAATGACCTTATTTTTGGCTAATTTAATTTACTACCTTTTAAAACCCTGCAGCAACCATAACCATGGAGTTCATCTCCAAGTAAAACGCTTTACGTGACATTAAAATGGACTTCACTACACAGAATGCTCCGTGCCTTTACTCTCTCACTAAAGACGAGGTTTGACTTTGAGTCCAAAGTCCCGTCATTTCTAAGGTTCTAAGACGAAGCTGCAATAACACCCGGGCAGCAAAATTAATTAGCAACGTTAGCATTTTTAACGTGAGCTCTGTCGGCTCCAATACACACCCTTTGCTGAGCACACACACACACACACACACACACATGGCATGATCTGGACGGATGTATCCGAGCCCACTGTGAACTTACAGCAGCTCCCCCTCCACTTTTTTTTTTTCAAAACTTTATTTATTGAATATTTTCCCAAAAAGTAATACACGATGAACACAACAACGAACATACAGTCATAAAACCCCATCCCTCCCTCTCATAACCAACAGTAATTTTGGAGGAAAACAAATACCTGAGTTAATAAAAATAAAAATAAAATGAATGTATTAATTAATAAATAATAATAATAATAATAATAATAATAACAAATAAATTACATTAAATCATATTAATGAATACATTAAATAAATTAAATATTTAAAAAAATGACAAAACAAAAAAAATGGAGAGGAAATAAATAAATAAATAACAATAAAACAATAATACACAAACAATAATACACAATCATAATAATCATGAAAGTATACATAATTAAAATTAATTAATTAATTAAATAACAACAATAATAATAATGAAATAAAATTAAATGGACAGTTTAAGGCAGAGTTATAAAACGTGGTCACCATCCTATTTCTCTCTCCCAATTAAGTCATTACCATAGTACTCTAGCTGTGCTACCAGATTCAAGCCGTTCTGCAGGGGTAACAATGCCAGTGCTTAATTGTTCCCAGGCATTTGTATATTCATGTCATTCATAAAAATAAGGAAAGGCCTCCATATCTTATAAAAATCCTCTACTTTTCCTCCTACTATATAGGTCAATTTTTCTAGTGCCAAACTGCAAGACATCTCTTTAACCCACTGTCTAGAATCAGGTCTCTGAGTATCCTTCCAGGTCAAAGCAATTACACGCTTAGCTTGCAACAAACACAAATTGATTAGTTTGCATTTCTTCAAATTTACTGGAAAATCTTCAGGGTATATGTGTAATAAACACATTTTTGCTTCAATGGGAACAACACTATCTGTCAATTTAGAAATGAGTTCCAGCACCTCTTTCCAGAATACCTGAAGTTTTCGGCATTCCCACATACAATGATAGAGAGTACCAATTTCTTCAGTGCACTTACTACAAGTATCAGGGATCTCAAAGGTTAAAATGATGTAATTTAACTGGAGTAATGTAAGTCCTGAACAACCACTTATATTGCAATAATTTAAATCTGGTATTTATAGTTTGGGTTTGGGCATGAAGACATGCCTTCTCCCAGTCCTCTACAGAGATGTTTGCCTGAAGATCATTCTTCCATGCAGCTAAACATGAAATTGAGTTTTCTTTGGAGCCTGCTAATAGTATGTCATAAAACTTTGATAACTGGCCTTTGTCATATAAATGGTTAACTGTGACTTTTTCAAGAGTGGACAGTGTAGGTTCTAAGGTGGTTTTAATTTGGGAAAATATAAAGCTTCTAATTTGGAAGTACTTAAAAAAATGGTTTCTGGGAAGTCCATGTTTATCTATTAATTGTTGGAATGACATTAGGGTCCCTTCAATATATAAATCTTTTATTTTGCTTAGTCCTTTTTCTATCCAATGTTTGAATCCCATATCGCATCTCCCTGCTCTGAAGTTTTCATTTCCCCAAATAGGTGTGAAACCTGAGAGTTTAGGAGCTTCATTTAAAAATTTGTGGGCCTCATGCCAGATTGATATAGTATTTTTGAGAAACGGATTACGTGTCTGATTTGCAAGTATTTTGGTTGGCGCAGAGTAAAGATACAGGTGCAGTGGCAGTTCTATTGTGTTATTCTCTATCTCTATCCAAGCTGGGACCTCCGTAGTGAGAAAGTAATACATGGCTGTACGGAGTTGGGCTGCCCAATAATAA
This sequence comes from Centropristis striata, assembly GCF_030273125.1. NCBI lineage: Eukaryota > Metazoa > Chordata > Actinopteri > Perciformes > Serranidae > Centropristis > Centropristis striata. The sequence continues at coordinate 421,161 of NC_081533.1, read as the reverse complement.
AGTTTCACATGAGGCAGTCTCAGTCCCCCACCTTCGTATGGTAGGTGTAAAAGGGAGAGTCGCAGCCTCGGACGCTTATTATTCCATATAAAGCAGGTGTAGTTTTTCTTAAGTGTGGAGAAAAAAGAGGCGGGTAGAGGAAGTGGGATTGACTGAAAAAGATATAAAAATTTGGGCAGGATAGACATCTTAATAATATGAATAGGTCCTATCATAGAAATAGGCATTGAACTCCATTTCTCCAGAGAATCTCCTATGTCTTTCAATAGAGGGTCATAATTGATAGATATAATATTTTCGATATCAGGGGCTATTTTAATTCCTAAATAAGTAAATCCTTCTGGGGCAGTAGCAAACTGTATAGCTCGGGGGGGATTCTCTTTCTTCTCTATTCAGTAATAGTAAGGCACTTTTGGTGTTGTTTACTTTATAGCCAGAAAACTGGCCAAATTCCTTCAGAAGCTGGCAAAGCGCCTTAATTGAGGTACCCAGATTTGTTAAAAACACAACATCATCCGCAAATAGAGACAAACGATGCTCTGTCCTACCTATAGTCATACCAGTGATTTCAGATGATTGACGGATAGACATGGCTAAGGGTTAATAGCAAATAAAAACAATAGAGGGGACATGGGACAGCCTTGTCGTGTAGATCCATAAAGATTAAAGGGCTTTGAAAATTGGCTATTCGTTTTAATTTCTGCTAATGGTTCAGTGTACAATAATTGAATCCATTTAAGACATGTTTCCCCTAAACCAAATCTTCTAAGTATATTAAATAGGTACTTCCATTCAGTCCTGTCAAACGCCTTTTCGGCATCTAATGACAGGACTGCATGACCCCTGGCATTTTTTTTTTTCATATAAAATATTTAACAGCCTGCGTGTGTTATGAAATGCTTGTCTGCCCTGTACAAACCCATTTTGATCATTGGCAATTAAATTTGGAATAATAATTTCTATCCGCCTGGCCAGTGCCTTGCATAGTATTTTGGTATCACATGACATTAAAGATATAGGACGATACGATGTTCTTTCCCAGGGGGATTTGCCTGGTTTTAACTAAAGGGAAATTAATGCAGATCTTAAGGATGGAGGTAGTATTCCTTTTTCAAATGATTCATTGAACATCTCAAGGAGATGAGGTAACAGTTTTCCGGAGAACTTCTTATATATTTCTATTGGTATGCCATCCGGCCCGGGAGCCTTTCCACTGCTCATGTTCTTTAACGCATCCGATAGTTCTACAATACTTACATTTTTTTCAAGATTTGTCTTGACCTCCTCAGTTAGCGTTGGAAATTGAAGCTGGTCCAAAAATTAATTCTCTTCTTGTGAGCTACCTGGACATTCAGATTTATATAGATCTTCATAATATTTTTAAAGGCAGTATTTATTTCAATTGGGTCTACTAGTTCTTTCCCATCCTCTAATATAATGGAGTTGATAGCTCTATTTGTTTGTATCTTCTTAATTCTCCATGCTAACAACTTTCCAGCTTTTTCCCCCTGATCATAATAGGATTGTTTTAACCACATCAAATTTGAAGCTATTTTATTTGTAGTTAATTCATTGTATTGGACTTTCAATTGGAAAAGTTCCTGTTGTTTTTCTGGAGAATCACTGTAATAGAGCTCCTGTTCTAAATCCCTTACTTTTTGTTCCAGGGTGTTCACTTGTGCATAATGTGCCTTAGATTTGTATTTTGTATAACTTATTATCTCACCCCTTAAATACGCCTTGAAAGCCTCCCATTTTATTGAAGCACTAGTTTGATTTGTGTTTAAAGAAAAGTATTCATCAGTTTTCCCATCCAGAAACTTCACAAAATCAGGGTACTGGAGCCAGCTAGATTGAAAGCGAAATCTGGGAGGTGAGGAAATTATACTAGGCACTTGCAATAGTAAGGAGATGGGAGCATGGTCGGATAACAGTATGCTGTCATACCAGCATTTCTCAACCATTGATAGTAGACCATTAGAGATAAAGAAGTAGTCTATTCTGGAGTAAGTTTGGAATGTATTTGAGAAACATAAAGTCTTTTTTATTAGGATTGAGACATCTCCAAATATCGGTTAGATTTAAATCTTCCATGCATTTTTTAATAATCTTTCTTGTTTGTTGATGGGAAGTATCAATGCCAGTAGATCGATCCTGTGCTGGGTCCAGGACACAGTTGAAATCACCACCTATTATGTATTGGCCAGGGTAGGATGATAGAGAGAGAAAAAGGTTTTGGTAGAAGGAGGGATGGTCTCCATTAGGAGCATATACACTTATCAAGTTGATCTGGGTAGATATTATAGTACCATTAAGTATGACATGTCTCCCAGAAGGATCTATATATTTGTTTTTTAACTGAAAGGGGATAGATTTATGAATTAATATCATGACCCCCCCTGGCATGAGAAGTAAAGGAAGCTAAGTAAACTTGCCCTGGCCACCTTTTCTCAACTCTGCTAATATCGTTTTGTACCAAGTGAGTTTCCTGAAAAAAAATTATATTGGATTTCATTTGCTTAATCCTACGCAATACTTGTTTAAGTTTTACCAATTTATTCAACCCTCTTGTATTCCAGCTAGAGATTTTTAAATCAGACCTGTTAATCATGGGGTTATGCAATAACTTAATTTACAGGATGAATTGAACACATAATAAACACATGTAATTTGTTCTGGTAATGTACCTACGGATGGTTTGACTGACATAATAAAAATGAAAAGCAAAAGTAGCACTCCAAGATCTTAACCCCTCCCAAGAACCCCTCCTGCACTTCCCCAAACGAAGCACAGATAGGCAACCCAAATAGTAATAGACTCTGGTTATGTCTAACGTTAGATCCACACCATGAGGAGCTACGTGACACACATTCTGAAACATTGTTTTAGGCTAACCAACATTGAAATGAAGTAGACTGAGCTCGGTCTTCAGTAAGTCAAATGTTGGAAAAAAAAGAAACCCCCTCTCCTCTCTCGAAGAGTACCAAAGAAAATGTCTCTAGGGGAAGTTGTCATTCAAACCTGAGATTGTCACATCAATTGTATATTTTAAAGAAAACACACAACAAGATGGCCCTATAATTAACGAGAGGAATAAAAACGGAGAGGGGTATTTTGCGTATTATTCTCAGTTCAACGCTCTTGAACTTTTAAACTTTTAGTCATATTTACCTGAGAAGGTGTAGAAGACAAGTAAGAAAAAAAAAGTTCAGTATACAGGGTTTACTTTGGCCAGGGAGGGGGGATAAATTAATTAATTACTTAGATTGTTTAATTATTATTACTATTGCCCTCAATCAATTTTTATTTTTGGCTCTCAAAATATGAGAGAAGTTGCTTAACAATAAACCCACAAACATGAAGATGGAAAACACGAACTGTTTATTTTTGGGGTCATGGCCTAATAAGTTTGGGAACCCTTGGCCCACAAAGCAAACAGAAAATTCAGAAAACAGAAACAGACTAGGCAGTGGCGGACTCAGACCGGCGGGAGCGAAAAAATAAAAAGGGCACATTCTGCACAACATGGGCCCACCAACACGCAACAAAAAGCTCTGATGCATCATGTATGATGAAATATTAGCATTAAGTTAAAATGAGATCCAGATCAAAGTAATTAATGATATGGTACTGACAATTAAAACCATCGAACCGATCCATCTAGGGGGGACCGGGGGCATGCTCTCCCGGGAGAAAATTTGTACATTTTTATGTAAAATGCATCTATTTTGTGCACTTTGAGAGCTAAATGAGAGCAAACATCTCACATAACATTATTCAAAGTTCAGTGATACCGTATTATAGAATCTCGAGAGGGCACATCATCATAATTTATTGTATAAAGGGGAACCCTAGAGGGCAATCAATACGTTTTTTCATGTGTAAAGGGCAGCCAATAAGGCACTTTCTCTCATTTTCACCACTCTAGAGGGCACTTTTGCGCGCTTTTTCAACCACGGTGGCACCAAGACAGGAAAAAGGGCACTAGAAGGGCTCTCATTAAGGCACATTATCAAATTTTCTTGCACTAGAGGGCACATCATCATAAGTTGGGGCACCAAATCATTTTTTGCACGTGTAAAGGGCAGCCAATAAGGAACTTCCTCTTGTTTTCACCACTCTAGAGGGCACTTAAGCACACTTTTTTCCGATCTTACTGAAATCAGTATCTGCCGATCCAATATTTCCGATCACCGATCACAGCGTCGTAAACAGTAATTGAAGCATTTTAATTATTGTGTAACAAGTATTAAAATAGGAGATGAGAAAGTATTATGAATTGACAACAATCTGTTTTATTGCAGGGAACTTGCAACTCTCCACTCTAGCTATTACTCTCTTAGAGAGACAACTTCAAGCTTACATAGACTGTATAATCATAAATCAAATCAAATACTTTTCATAAGTGCAACATTGCATTCTTTAAAGCTGGGGTCTCAAACTCAATTTACCTGGGGGCCGCTGGAGGCAGTATCTGGGTGAGGCCGCATCAGGTATTCCACAAAAAAAACTTTGCTAAAAAAATCCAAACTTCTCAAATGCCATTATTAACAGTTATTTAACTTCAATGGCTTCTTCTGAACATGAACTGTCCTGAACATGAATTGAATATTAAAGAACATGAACGGTTCTTCTGAAAAAGGCTTCTCCTGCCTACTTCTTGCTGCCAGATGTATATATATGTTCTCACAGAACGGATACACAGAAAGGCAACAAGAGACAGATTTTTATAATGATAATAAATACATATATGTTAATGTTATGTGTTATTATTGTTATCATTATAATATTAATATTACTAATAGAACATACATGGAATGATTAAATGTTTTATACATAAATTATTTAATGTGCAAACTTCCGGAGTAGGGTGCTATTGAACTTCCCTGCTCTGCCCTGTTCGGGACGTCGCCGAACGTCACCTGAAAGACCCGAGTAGTCCCGATTAGACCCGAGTAGTCCCGATTAGACCCGAATGAACGACGAACAGTTCCGGAGGAAAAGTTACCAGTTAAGTGCGCCGCTGCTGCCGCACATCCTCGTTGGTTACGGCAGAGTCAAACTGAGCCTCATCATAACTGTTATCACTTAGTGGTCGTTGTGTGTGAGTACAAGTTATTTGCATCTGTTGATTATTATTATTTGCTGTGGGGGGGGGGCACAAAATATCACCACCAGGGCCGCAATTGGCGCGTGTGAGTGTCTGTGTGAGCGTGTGTGTGTGTGTGTGTGTGTGTGTGTGTGTGTGATAGAGAGAGACATGGCGCAGAATGCACTGCAGGCAGACAGCGCAGCACTAAAGAATCAACATTAATTCATTATAACACAAATCTATCTATGTGTGCTGGTAGATTAGTTCTCAAGCTGCCGTGTCGCTTGCACGCGTTGCATCTTTTTTTTTTTTTTTTTGCTGGACATTCTAGCCCGGGCGCTACAGATTTCAGGCCGGGCGGGGCGCCTGGCCAAATAAGGTCTGCAGGAAACCCTGGTATATATCCATTTCAGTTCTCAGATCGTGGAGAGGCTCGTGGAGAGGTTTGCATTTTGCGGAGAAAATCTTCTGCCTCCGAGACGGACTTGAAAACCACCAGGTGGGCTGGGTACAGCAGCCCGTAGCAGATATCCATAGCTCGAAAACGGGCCTTAACTCCGTCGAACTGTCGCTGACGCTGGCGGGTTTCAGCTGATGGGTCTGGGAAGAAGCTTCCTTCTGCTGTCTGGCTGCCCTCAGTGTCTTTTCACGATCTTTATAGTTCAGAAACTTCATGACAATCGGTCTCGGTGCTTAGGACCGGCTTGAGTTAACTTGACCTACCCGATGAGCTCGTTCGATGACCGGGGTGGGGGCGAGATCATCACCCAGAGCTTTGGGAAGCCAGTTTTCCAAAAAGCTGCACATATCTGAGCCCTCGGTTTTTTCAGGGAGTCCAATTAGTCTCAGGTTGGAGCGTCTCCCTCGGTCCTCTTGATCTTGGATTTTATTCCTCAGTATCTCCACCGTCCCTTCTAGCTGCTGGACTTTTTGGTGGAGGCTGGTCACATCATCCTCTGCCTGTGAGATTCTCCCCTCCGTTTCCCCGATCCTCTTCGAATGCGACAATACATCTGTTTTAATCCCATTAATTGCCTCCAGCATATTGTTGTATTGTTTAGCGAATTCCTCCTTCAGTGAGCGAATCACATCCAGTAAGACGCTGTTGGACGGCACATTGTCGTTAGCTTCGTCTTCGCCCTCGTTAGCATTCTTGCTAACCTTCTCCACAAGGATATTAGCCTTGTTATTTTGCGGCCACTTAGCTGGTTGTTGTCCAGGTGGTTTAGAATTTTTCTGTGGCATAGTGACAAAATACACTTTTCCACATCCAAAACAGACAATATTGTCTGAGCCTCGAGTTTTAAGTATTTTTCAGGAAGTTAGCTACGAGCCAAGTTACTGTGACTTGTCAGCTGCGCTCCATAACTGGAAGTCCCCCTCCACTTTTATTCCAAGCGCTCATTGAAAAAGCATTTCTAACGTCTCACTTCTCTTTGTAGACAAGTGTCTTCACGCCAAAATTCACCAAAAACAGAGAAGTCTACCATAAACTGGACTACATTTGTACCAAAAACGGTGAAGTTACTGCCACGGTCAAATAGCATGCTTGCTAGCGGTGATATTTGAATTTGATTTAATTTACTTTATTTACTCCTCCCTGGCAAGTACACTGTACTACACTACAACAAGACCACGCAACGGTGAACCAAAGAGTTAAATATTTACTCACCAAATCAATGTGCAAACACAAGCAGTTGAAGGTGTTGAGAGAGCTCTCGTTGACCGTTCGGTTGACCGTTTTGTGTGGAAAGCACAAAGTAGATGAGACAGATCTGTGCATGTCTGAAAGAATGCCCAAAGGCCTCTGGGAACAATACATGTTTTTTTATCATTTCACTTAACATGGATACATTAAGTAAAGCATATTTTGTAACTAAATATTACTACTTACTTATTTAAAAGTAGTGTTCATAACAAGTTGATGAACACTGAGTTTGGTTCACTTATCATATTTAATTAAACTGGATGTTAGCATTTACAGTGAGTTTGAGACATTTTTAAACAGAGAATAGGTTTTTAATCAGAACATAATTATATATTACGATGTTAAAAAACAAATGTGGTTACAAGAGATCAAGATTCAATTTTAAGTTTTAATCCGATTCAGCTTTAATGACCAAGTACATGTTCTTCTTCTGTTATAAGCATTCTTTCATTTCTGTCTCAAAATTCAAAAATCATATCAACATATTTCATGAAGATTTTTCTGCAGTTATTAATAACATCTAAAAAAAACATATAAACGTTTCTGTGAATTCCTTCATAGCGTGGTCATTATAACTATGACCACTAGAGGCTGCTGCCTAACAACAAATGTAAATATGTCTGTAAATATGTAAATGTTAATATGTAAATCTGTCTGACAACAGGCTGCTGACAGCCATGGGCGTAGGCTAGCAGAGGGACGGTAGGGACATGACCCTCCCAACTTTAAACAACCTTATTTACATTATCTTTGAAGTGCACTTATATAGGTTAGTTACATTGTCTTCCCATGTTTTGCAAGGAGAGAATTGACCCTCCTCCTCCTGCTCCACCTCCTGCTTCCCCTCCTCCTCCTCCTCCTGCTCCTCCTCCTCCTCCTGACCCTACCATTTTTGAGTGAATTATTTGCATTATGCTCAGAGTCACATTTACCCCTTTTTCACCAGCGTCAATGTGCCAGTCCAATTTTCTTTTTCAAGTCTACGTTTCAAACTCACGTTTGATTGGCTCATTTGGCTGATGACTCCTGCTCCTCCTGCTCCTCCCCCTCCTCCTCCCCCCCCTCCTCCTCTGCTCCTCCTCCTCCTCCTACTCCTCCTCCTCCTCCTGCTCCTCCCCCTCCTCCTCCTCTTCCCCCCCTCCTCCTCCTCTGCTCCTCCTGCTCCTCCTCCTCTCCTGCTCCCCCTGCTCCTCCTCCTCCTGCTCCTCCCGCTCCTCCTCTTCTGCTCCTCCTCCTCTCCTCCTCCTCCTCCTCCTCTGCTCCTCCTGCTCCTCCTTCTGCTCCTCCTGCTCCTGCTCTCCTGCTCTCCCTGCTCCTCCTCCTCTCCTGCTCCCCCTGCTCCTCCTCCCCCTCCTCCTGCTCCTCCTCCTCCTCCTGATCCCCCTGCTCCTCCTCCTGTACTCCTCCTCCCCCTCCTCCTCCTCTGCTCCTCCGGCTCCTCCTCCTCTCCCCTTCCTCCTGCTCCTCCTCCTCCTCTCCTCTCCTCCTCCTCCTCTCCTCCTCCTCTTTACCTTTTACTGTATTGATTTATTAAAAAGTATTGATTAATTTTCTAAATTTTTCATTTAAACATGTTTTTATTTGCAGCCCATGCAGTCATTTTTTTCACTTTTCTCAGATAATTGTACATTTATCATGATTGAGGTAAAAAGTTCAATTAAAAAGTATTTTTAGATCTAGATGTTTTCCAGAATGGCTCAGCCCAACCACTGATGCAGTTTATAGATGAAAATAAGGGAGAAGAAGGTGAAAGAGACAACAAGGACAATGTAGGCAACGATGTGTAGATACATGCATAGTTTAAGTAGTATCACTGGGTAAAATAACTGGAAATCACCTGTTTGGAGGGGGAGAGAAAAAGGAGGCGTAAAGTAAGAACAACTACACTGTTGCTTTAAGAAAAGGGTTTTTTGTGTGTGTTATTTCTTGACAGTAAATAAATAAATTATATATAACTGAAAAAAACTTTTTGTTTTCCTTGATAGTTAAGAGATTAACAAGATTTTATTTATTGTGAACTGTATATTAATATAATTTAAGTTATGTTCTTGCAATGGATAATTTGTTAATTAATAAAATCCAGTCATTTATTCTGGAAATTTCCAAAACGTTTCTTCAGTAGTTTTTGAAAACAAAGGTTTGACCGTATATCAGGTGAACTTTTATACCCTATTTTGGCTGCAAGCAGAAATGAGTAAAACAGAGAATGAGGCATTCTGTAGAACAGAAAGAAAAACATTGTCATGTATATTTGGAAATGGTGGACTTACTGATGAATATGAACATGTTGGAGGATGCATGCAGAAATGAGAAAACTGAAAATGAGGCATTCTATAGAAGAGAAAGAAAACAGTAATGTAGCTATATTTGGACTGGTGGGCTTACTGATCAATGTGAAGATGTTGGATGCATGCAGACAATCAGAAAAGGAAGAGTTCTATAGAACAGAAAGTTGTAACAGGCTGAATGTTGTTTATAATGTTGTGTTGTAATATAATGGTGAATATGAGAACACACTTTCTATTTCACTGTAATATTACTGGGAAGTGAAAGTTAATACAGTCAGTACACTTTTTTTTGCATTGATCATTGAGCCGACCTATTCATTAGATTCACATTCACAAGAAATGTAGCCCCTACCCCGTCCATCAGTTTGGTCTTTTTAATGTCCCGTCCCAGCAAATAATGTACATGCAGGTTATGCTGTTATATTGTCCCTACCAATGTTGAGACCAAACCTACGCCCTTGCTGACAGCTGACAGATATGAATGTTTTTGAGAGGTTCCACAGTAACGTGGAAGTTCTAAGACAAGAGTGAATTAACAGTCACTTTCTGGAGGTTTCTTTTCTCTCTTTATTCACTAGCAGATTTCTGTTTGACAACTAGTTCCCTGACTTCTTCAACTGTTGCTGTTCAAACATTTGAAACTGTGGTGGTAATAACAATAGTAATATTATTATAATTATAATCATTAATAGTAATAATGATAATTATTATTACTAGTAATACTAGTAATAATAATAATAATAATAATTATTATTATTATTATTATAACTTGTATTACCTTGACAAAACAACCTGAGAGAGTTCATTCTGTCCACAGCTCCAATCATGCTGCTTTATTCTGATGTTTATCTTCTGATTTTGTTGTCAGGACTCCAGGCTGAAGGAAAACTCAACTCAACAGGTAGAGAAGAGAAATATAAAATAGAGAACAGAGAAATAATGAATCATTAAAGCAGAATAAGCAGCCAGCTGTAGCTGTTTAATTCAAATTAAATTAACTTAGTTTACTGATGACTCTCTTGTTTGTGTTCAGAGTCTGTCAGGTTGGTGGGAGGAGACAGTCGCTGTGCAGGAACACTGGAGGTGAAACATGAAGGAGAATGGAGACCAGTGGATGGCTCTTACTCTGACTGGACCCTGAAGACAGCAGCAGCTGCCTGCAGAGAGTTAGACTGTGGTTCTGCTGTTTCTGTAGAACAGAGAGAGGAGTCCTCAGACAGATCTGTGTGGGAGATCAGCTCTGACTGTGTCCATTCTGGATCTGCTCTGAGGGACTGTGCATCATCAGAATCCTCTTCCTACATCCTGGATCTCACCTGTTCAGGTAATGGACGTAGTCACCTTCTCGTCACCCATTGGTTTGTGGACTGCCCGTTTGAATATGTGTAAAGTGTATGTTACTAACCTTAATAACATGAAAATATCATTATCTTAAAATAACAAGATAATGTCATGTAATAACATGATAAATATATTGTGCAAACCTGAATATATATTGTTATAACAATAAAGTTATAACTTAATGAACTCAAGATCAAGTAAAATACGAGTCTTGCCATGTAATGCGTGTCCTCCTAACTTTGTCTCTGGATATCCAGGAGTGAAATGCTTTTACCAGCTCATATTTTAGACTGTTTTGAGAGGACAGTTCATACATTAATACTTACCTGGTCTGAGAAAGGAACGATGCAGATGTCGGCAGGTAATAAAATATAGTTCCACCTCTGCATATTGCATCCATAACTTTATCTCAGCACATATATTGGGCCATTAGATAGTGTGAGTTACATTCATTTAATAACAAGGTAAGATGATTTAGGGATGATGCATATAAAATAAATAAAACTGCTACAGGAATGAAATGGTTTTATTGTCAACAGATATTTGACCGACTTTGGCAAAAAAAAACCCTGCTGAGTCTAATAAAACATTGGTGAGTCCAAACTTTTATAAACTAAAGACAGCAGGTTATATATCACCATTGATGAAGCACACAAAGAGCGTTATATGGTTTTTAATTCAGATTTTACAGGAGAAATCATTGCAATGTAGTTTTTGCTATGCGTGCTCCTGCGAGGGGCAGCAGATCTCTGCAGGCATAACTCAGCAAACACCGGTAGCCAGTGTCTGACAGCAGTGTAAGGTCGTCACCAATCAGCCATAAAAAGCTGAGTAAAATGAAGATGGCCTTGTAGTTCCGGCTCATGTTTGGTCAACCAAGTGTGAAACCTAACATAGAACATTTAAAAGAACACGAAGACACAAGTTGGATGTAACAAGACGCAGAAATAACCAGTCAGACGGAGTTCAGTGTGTTCTGTCGCAGCAGAGCGTGCCCCATCTAGACCTGAGTACTGCAAGGACACAATTGACCTCCAGGTGTGATCAGCTTTTAGCGTAGTTTAGGACCTACAGATCATACAACTGTACTTTCATGTCACTATGTGTTCCTGCTACACAAATTGTGTACAAGTCAGCAGGTCTGTGATGTTGTGTGGTTTGAAAACATTCACACTTGTTATTGTTCCAATGTTGGAATTCTGCTCCATCCAGTTTGAATCACTGATTTGTTGTTTCATGACATCTTTTTATTTAGTGTAATACATTTTTTTTAATTTAGTGTAATAAATGTAAATGTAGTGGGAACATTGCAGCAGTCTCTGGTGTTATAAAGATGCGTTCTGTAGTCAGTGATGAACTAATGTTGGAAATGTGCTGCAGTCCAGTTTGATTCACTGGATTATAGTTAGAGAGAATCTTTTCATTCTGTGTCTGGTGTCTTTTACCTCTCTGTTTCTCTTCTCTCTCCTCTCCAGACTCTGTCAGGCTGGTGAATGGGACCAGTCTGTGCTCAGGCAGACTGGAGCTGAAGTCTGACCAGTCTAACCAGAGCTGGTCCTCAGTGTGTGAAGCTGACTTTGACCAGCAGGATGCAGAGGTGGTCTGCAGGGAGCTTGGCTGTGGGGCTCCTTCAGTCCTCCAGGGGGCGCTCTATGGAGAAGGGGAGGCTCCAATGTGGACCAAAGAGTTCCAGTGTGGAGGAGATGAGTCTGCTCTCCTGGACTGTAGAAGCTCAGGCTCAGATAGAAACACCTGCTCACCTGGCAGAGCTGTTGGACTCACCTGCTCAGGTAGAAGAGGAGCTGCAGCTTTCATTTGGTTCATTTCTGTTCTCATCAAACTCACTTTATTCTTTTACTGATGTCTCTCTTGATTGTGTTCAGAGCCTGTCAGGTTGGTGGGAGGAGACAGTCGCTGTGCAGGAACACTGGAGGTGAAACATGAAGGAGAATGGAGACCAGTGGTTGGCTATGAATGGACCCTGAAGACAGCAGCAGCTGTCTGCAGAGAGTTAGACTGTGGTTCTGCTGTTTCTGTTGAAGAGAGAGAGGAGTCCTCATACAGATCTGTGTGGAGGATCAGACCTGACTGTGTCCAGTCTGGATCTGCTCTGAGGGAGTGTAAAGCATCATCAGGTTCCTCTTCCTCCATCCTGGATCTCACCTGTTCAGGTAATGGACGTAGTCACCTTGACGTCACCCATTGGTTTGTGGACTGCCCGTTTGAATATGTGTAAAGTGTATGTTACTAACCTTAATAACATGAAAATATCATTATCTTGAAATAACAAGATAATGTCATGTAATAACATGATAAATATATTATGCAAACCTGAAAATATATTGTTATAACAATGAACTTATCACTTAATAAACTCCAGATCAAGTAAAATATGAGTCTTGCCATATAATGCGTGTCCTCCTAACTTTGTCTCTGGATATCCAGGAGTGAAATGCTTTTACCAGCTCATATTTTAGACTGTTTTGAGAGGACAGTTCATACATTAATACTTACCTGGTCTGAGAAAGGACGATGCAGATCTCGACAGGTAATAAAATATAGTCCCACCTCTGCATATTGCATCCATAACTTTATCTCAGCACATATATTGGGCCATTAGATAGTGTGAGTTACATTCATTTAATAACAAGGTAAGATGGTTTAGGGATGATGCATATAAAATAAATAAAACTGCTACAGGAATGAAATGGTATTATTATCAACAGATATTTGACTGACTTTGGGGAAAAAAACCCAGCATGTTATATATCACCATTGATGAAGCACACAAAGAGCGTTAATTGGTTTTTAATTCAGACTTTACCGGAGAAATCATTGCAATGTAGTTTTTGCTGTGCATGCTCCTGCGAGGGGCAGCAGATTTCTGCAGGCATAACTCAGCAAACACCGGTAGCCAGTGTCTGACAGCAGTGTAAGGTCGTCACCAATCAGCCATAAAAAGCTGAGTAAAATGAAGATGGCCTTGTAGTTCCGGCTCATGTTTGGTCAGCCAAGTGTGGAACTTAACATAGAACATTTAACGGTACACGAAGACACAAGTTGGATGTAACACGACGCAGAAATAACCAGTCAGACGGAGTTCAGTGTGTTCTGTCGCAGCAGAGCGTGCCCCATCTAGACCTGAGTACTGCAAGTACACAATTGACCTCCAGGTGTGATCAGCTTTTAGCGTAGTTTAGGAGCTACAGATCATACAACTGTACTTTCATGTCACTATGTGTTCCTGCTACACAAAATGTGTACAAGTCAGCAGGTCTGTGATGTTGTGTGGTTTGAAAACATTCACACTTGTTTCACTTGTTTCATGACATCTTTCTATTTAGTGTCTGGTGTCTTTTACCTCTCTGTTTCTCTTCTCTCTCCTCTCCAGACTCTGTCAGGCTGGTGGATGGGACCAGTCTGTGCTCAGGCAGACTGGAGCTGAAGTCTGACCAGTCTAACCAGAGCTGGTCCTCAGTGTGTGAAGCTGACTTTGACCAGCAGGATGCAGAGGTGGTCTGCAGGGAGCTTGGCTGTGGGGCTCCTTCAGTCCTCCAGGGGGCGCTCTATGGAGAAGGGGAGGCTCTAATGTGGACCAAAGAGTTCCAGTGTGGAGGAGATGAGTCTGCTCTCCTGGACTGTAGAAGCTCAGGCTCAGATAGAAACACCTGCTCACCTGGCAGAGCTGTTGGACTCACCTGCTCAGGTAGAAGAGGAGCTGCAGCTTTCATTTGGTTCATTTCTGTTCTCATCAAACTAACTTTATTCTTTTACTGACGACTCTCTTGATTGTGTTCAGAACCAGGTGTCAGGTTGGTGGGAGGAGACAGTCGCTGTGCAGGAACACTGGAGCTGAAACATGAAGGAGAATGGAGACCAGTGGTTGATCATCGTTACCCTTTCTGGACCCTGAAGACAGCAGTAGCTGCCTGCAGACAGTTAGACTGTGGTTTTGCTGTTTCTCTAGAATGGAGAAGGCAGTCCTCAGTCAGATCTGGGTGGGAGATCAGCTCTGACTGTGTCCAGTCTGGATCTGCTCTGAGGGACTGTGTAACATATTCATCTTCCTCTGACTTAATCCTGGCTCTCGTCTGTGCAGGTAAGCCTGTCAGTGACATCATCTATGACATCATGAATGAGAGAAATGTTTCCAGTGAGTTCCTTCCTCTGTCACAGTGACAGTCAGTGGTTTATAATCTATATATGTTATATCTTCATATTTGTCTTTGTTTATCCTGGATCTCACCTGTTCAGGTAAGCCAAGAGTTTCCATCAGAGTATTGTAAACCCGGCTGCTAGCAGAGCTTTAGTGGACTCACATCCTCGTATCAGGGAGGATGAAAACTCATTTAGTGCAGATATTTGAAAAAAAGAAACTGTCTAACAATACAATACAGTGAAACCGACTGCACGATTTGTGCAATACACACACACATACACAGACACATCCAGGATGTGAACCATCCTCTCACCTCACGACAGATGCAGCTGTAACAGAATTCAACCCAAGTCAGTGAGGTAACGTTGAGCTCGCTAGTATTAATGTGAACATTAACAGTTAGTTCACACTCGACTGATGAGAACGATAACGGTTCAAGTTAAAGCTAGCTAACAGTCAGCAGCAGACATTTGGATTCATGGCTACAGCTCAACGTTTTCCTCTACCTTACTAACTTTACTCCTCTTTATCTCCTTTAAACATAACAAGGCTGCAGTCAGATCTCTCCATCTCATTCTGTCATTGGCAACATGCTGCAGCTTTTCTCAGTACAGGTGCATCGTCTCCAGCAGCTCGTCCAACTCAGACGCAGCAGCTAGCAGGCTGTTTCTAACTCTTGGTGGCTCCGACCCTGCCCCTTATTTCAAGCAGTCATGCACACACACTGAATCTGCATCATGTTCCATATGCATAGAAATGAGACCACATGCTAGTTTTTACACACGAAAAAATGATTTTAATTTCATGTAGCTGCATTTAACATCAAAATTAAAAAGAACACGTAAGCTATTGAATGAAAATGTTTGTTTGTTTGTTTTTATTTAGATCCCCATTAGCTTTTGCAAAGCAGCAGCTATTCTTCCTGGGTCTTTCATCATATTTCAATGTGACAAATACAATGTAGAAATACACAGAATGATAACAGACATGACATACATTATATGAATACATAACATGAAACAAAAATAACACAGAGACAATACGTAATTACATTTCACATAAAACATGATTGACATCACAAAACAAATACAAAACAACACAAAACAACACAAAAAGACAGCTGCATCAATTAAAGTTGATATTTAGATAATGACTTCTAAGTTGTTTCTTAAAGCTAAGCTATATAGATTTAATTGAGTAATATGATAAGGGAGTGAGTTCCACTGTTGCATTGCCCTATATATATATATATATATATATACATATATATATATAACTGTACGATGAATCATAGTCTTGGATCTTGGAAGAGTGAAACAACCTCTAACATGCCTTGTTGAATAATTATGTGCCTCTGAACGTCTAAATTAGACAAAACCAAAGTCTGCTTTATCACCGTTTTATTTATTGTGAGATTAAGC
The DNA here is from genome assembly GCF_030273125.1 of Centropristis striata. Taxonomy (NCBI): domain Eukaryota; kingdom Metazoa; phylum Chordata; class Actinopteri; order Perciformes; family Serranidae; genus Centropristis; species Centropristis striata. The sequence goes on along the minus strand of NC_081533.1, from coordinate 405,152 downwards.
TTTGGTTTTGAACTAAAAGAATGATATGTATCGATTATTATACAATTTGTTTTAGACACATTCAAGATCAGTTTATTGTTATTGATCCAGGCAACCACCTGAGTCATCTCACTGGCTAAATTTACATTTAAATCATCAACTGTTGCTGCTGCTAAATATATAGTGGAGTCATCGGCATACATTGAGATATGAGCTTTGCTTAATACAAGTGGAAGGTCATTAGTAAATATAGAATAAAGGAGTGGCACCAGGCAACTGCCCTGAGGGACTCCATGCTTCACATTTATGATGTCAGAATAGCTTCCATTGAAGTACACCATTTGCTTTCTATTACTTAAATAGCTGTTGACCCAGAACAAAGCCGACTGAGTGAAACGATAACATTTCAGTTTTTCGAATATTAATTCATGATTAAGAAAGTCAAATGCTGCAGACAAATCCAACAGGACGGCACCTATAATGTGTTTCTGTTCCATTTCCTGAAACAAGTCGTAGCAGTTGAATGTTTACTGCTATATGCATGCTGAAAATTGGTCATTAAATTATTTTGGGCAAAGTAAGACTAAATTTGTTCATGTACAATTTTCTCCATTATTTTACTTTGAAACCAACAGTCGACCCATTAGTTTATTGCCGATTCTGACAACGGTAGTCTATTATTTTTTGGTATAGGCACTTCTTTGGATATTTTCCATGATTGTGGACACTTATTTCCTTGAAGCATTGATTAATAATGTGTGTGACCATAGGTGCAATTAGTGCAGTAATAGGTTTGAGGAGTTTACCATCAAAGTCATCAACTCCTGGAGATTTATCCTCGCATGTCATCAGCATCAGTTCAGTTTTAGTAACTCTAACTTGATTGAATTCAAAACTATACGTTTTGCCTTCCATAATCTCGGCTATTAACTGAAGAGATAAGTCTATATTATTGGACCGTAAGCTGACACTACTTTCCAATTTATCTATTTTTGTCATGAAGTAGCTGTTTAAATGATTTGCTATGTCTACTGGCTTTCTGAGAAAACCTCCCTCAGTGTCCTCTCAATAAATTGTTCAAGGTTTTCCATAAGTGTTCGCTATCATGTTTGATTTCATTAATTCTATCTTCATAATACAATTTATTTTTCTTCTTGTTAGTTTTGGTTACAAAGTTTCTTAGTTTACAATAAACTTGCCAGTCAGATTTAAGACCTGATGAAATTCCTGACAATTTTGCTTGATCCCTTTCCTTCATATATCCTTTTAGTTCTTTGTCCAACCATGAGGTGTTAACATTTCTAACTGTAAACTTTCTGACTGGTGTCAGATGAATTTGTAACCAGAGTACTTCAGTATCAGATGTCATCAGGTCATCCCTAACTAGAGCAGGTATATGACTTTGAATAGAACAAGCAACCCCTCCACCATATGAATTCCTGTCTTGAGAAAAGATATTATATCAATTTATCATCAATGATGAATCCTCAAACGTACCGTCTTCATGAGTTTCTGACTGATGTGTTAAGTATTTAGCAACAGTACATCAGCAACTTCAGTCAATTTATTCCTGATACTGCATATGTTCAGGTGGGCAATTCTAAGCCCTTTCTTAGGCAGCTTATCAAACATTACCAATTAAACCTTCCAATTTAGAAAACCCATTATCATAGCAAAATTGCCAACTAAAATACACAGATACATTCATAGGATTCCTTTTATGATTTTGACCAAACAGAATAAAATTAGTTTTCTTAATGTTTAATGACAATTTATTTAATTTGAACCATTTTGCTTTTTTTCCAATTCCTCATTAACAACTTTCATTTGTTGGATCTGTAGTTGGATCAATAATGGTCCCATCATTGATCCCTGGGGGACACCACATTTGGTCACAAGGGGAATTTACTCCCTTATATGCAACAAACTGCAGTCTATGTTCCAGATAACTAGAGAACCACTCTAACGCTTGATCATCAAGACCCAGGTGGTTTAATGTTTGTAACAGAATATAATAATCCACGGTGTCGAATGCTTTTGATCAGTCTGTGAAAATTCCTCTTGAAAGTTGTTTCTTATCCTTTGCTCTGTATAGCTCTTTAATAAAATGTGTAATAGCCATACCCGTAGAATGGGATTTCCTGAAACCATATTAGTGTTTGTATAAGATTTCATTTTCGTCAAGATACTTTATTAGTCTGTTGAATGATAACTTTTCAAGAATCTTTGAAATGGTGGATAAAATGGAAATAGGTTGGTAATTGCTAAAGATGGCAGGATCCTCAGCTTTGTAAACAGGGAGAATTTTGGCAATTATCAATTCCTGTGGCACAATTCCTTTGTTAAATGATGAATTAAATAGATGTGTCAGTGGTTCAGCAATGGCATCAGACACCTCTTTAAGTAGCTCTGCATTGAGATCGTCATTTCCAGCAGCAGAATTCTTCAGAGATCCTAGTACCTTGCATAGTTCAAAGGAAGAGACAGGGCTAAATGAAATCCACCAGTGGGTGGCCATGGCATAAATTGAAGGGGACTTTCATTCACTGCAGGTATTTTGGAGGCCATAGCTGATCCAATTTCAACAAAAAACTTGTTAAATTTGTGGGCTGTTACAACAGGGTCCTTAGTGAGTGATCCTCCAACTTTAAATGCATTGGGAAGGGATTTTTTTTGTTTTTGTTTTGTTGAGAATATTATTAATGGTACTCCAAAGTGCTCTCATGTCTGATAATGTGTGATTTAATTTATTTCTATATTTTTTAAATTCATTAAGATGAAATGGGTTAGGACTAGAAAGAAATGTTTTATATAATGTGTGCTTCTTTCTAAGGGATTTTATAATTCCTGGGGTTATCCAAGGCTGTACTGGCTTGGAGTAGAATTTAGAGGCTGCTCTCTTCTCAGGAAAGGCAACATTATATGCATTGGTTATGTTATTTAGAGAAATAGTATATGCCTTCTGTCGGTCTTGATTGTCCAGAACATTATCCCAAGAGAGACGTTCTATCAACTCTTTAAATTTGCTGATGTACTTGGTTTAATCACTCTATACGTCGGTGGACAGAAATTGGAGTCCATAATACCTTTTACAGAAGTCATGAGGAAAATTGGAAGGTGATCTGATATATCCATACAAAGTATCCCTGACTTAATTTTGTTTAATCTGTGCTGGCATTACCTCTAGCTGTCATATTGTGGTTTAGGAAACACTGATTGACATTTTTCAACATTTTTTACATTTTATTGACAAAAACCCCGAATCAATTAATCGTTTTGACAGATGAATCGATATTGAAAATAATCATTAGTTGCAGCCCTATCTGTTTTATTAAGTTGCTCACACCAGAAGGGTTTGGGTGAATTTAAGTCATTTTTCTGTGCTTTTGTACATACAGGACTTTATTGGGGTAGGCCAGTTGATGCAGTGCAAAAACTTTTCCCCTCTTCAAAATAGTCTGTTTTTCAAAGTCATCAGTTTTGGAGGGAGTGTTTTGTTTGATGGCTGCTTGGATCAATTTGAAAGTGTCGGTCATGAACGTTGGCTAATCTAAGTGAAGGGCAAACATAAGGCCAAACATGAGGCCGACTGCCTGGGGAAAGTCTTGAACATGATCCAGGACAGTACTTCCCTCCAGTACGACGGCAGTGGAGATGGGCTGGAGGTGCACTGCGTTTAGACCCTGCTGCTGAGTGTCTTCATCGACAACAGTCAGCAGCCCAACTGGCACTGAGGCCAGCGCTTCTTCTTTCTCTGGATCCTGCTAAAGAAGCACACACAACCTCATCAACCTGCTCTTCTTTTGGGGGGAAATATCTCCTGGTGCAACACTAAATTCATTCACATCTCAGTTTAATTCTGTCGACTGGAGATTTTTCAAAGTGTGAGATTGGAGAATTCACATCCTTAATGTAACTACATTATGTATTATAAACTAATTTACTAGGGATTCTGATCATTTGAGTGAGATCAGAATCAGAATCCACCTGATTCTGATCAACTGAATATAACCATTTTAAATATTTGACAACGCTATGAAACATATATTAAATATGATTTGTCAATAAATTGAGACCAATGTTCCTTACAAAGCAAGTGTTGTAGACCTGACTGGAGTCATCACCAAGTCCAATAAGAAGGCCTGTGAGGACAACAGAGCAGAGTGCCGTCACATCTGGCCACTAAAAACAGAGAACAGATGTATTTTGAGGGATGAGGGGGAATATGAGTTGATATACTGTTCTGTATTTCCTCTAATACTGCAGGCTTATATTAGGGACAGGGTTAATATCAACATTTCAATTACATTTCACATTAAATGCCGCGTTGCATGCATTTCATTGAGCAGAAAAAGCGCTCACTTAAAATGTGAAAACTACCGTATTTTTGTACTTTCTTGTTACTAAGAATGACAGACTGAGACACATAAAAACCTGCTGAAATTGAACAAAAACACGTTGGTATGAGCAGTCCAGGACAACTTGTATATGTGTTGTAAAAAGCATTATTTAATGGTTGAAGGGATGAAGTTAGTGTATTTATGGTGCATATCATTGGTATCATCACCAAGAGAACATCTGTCTGGCTCTCCACAGCAGCAACACAGCAGAGAGCTAGGCAGTGGGACTGCTATGGGACACAGGCCTGAGGTGAAATTACTAAAAATCTGGAAGAACAAAACAGAATCCTTACCACCCAGTTGATATGCTGCATCAGGTCTGTCAGTTTTTGTCCTGTAGTTCCTTTTTTGGACTTGAAAAGCTCGATGAAGCGTGGTGTGTGTTGGTCTAGGGCTTCATAGAAGTGTCCTTCAAGATTCTTACTGGCAACGCCATTAAACTCAGCAAAAACCTGAGAAATGGAGAGGGGAAGGAGGGAGAGGGATAGCAGCATTAAGCTGACCATCGTTCAATTAATACTGTAGCAAATTAAAGACCTTCAAATATGAAACTCCTACTGTACTTTGAGTGCATTAAAATATTTAAATGTGCAGAGGCATTCCTTATGAAGGCATGGGAATGGGGATGTCTGAGTGTGGCATCCATGTTTTAAGCGGTAATGCTGAAGCAAGTAGCCTCTTTTTTTTTTTTTTGCAGAAAATGTGCAGTACTGACAAGTCCACTGCATTAGATGTCACTGCTCTGGTAGACCTGAAAATACATGATCATTTCAGCATTCAAAGCTAAAAAAAGTTCAATCTTTTTCTAAGAAGTCGCAAATTAAAATGCACAATTATTATTTTAATCACAAATTAAAATCTGTAATGAATTGTTTTGACATTCACGTACTAAAATGTGCAAAAAAGTATTCTTAAATGTATGTAATTGATTATTTTTCAACAGTCAAGTTGAAATGTACAATGAATTATTTTTTAACAGTCAGTGCTCGATGAATAAATATTTTTAACAGTTACAAACTACAATGTACAATGATTTATTATAAACATTCAAAAATCGGTATTAATGCACTTGATCCATTTAATAACGGACTTGTTTTTTAATCATAATCCAGCTGTAGTGAATTTAATGTATGACTGTTACCCCAAACCATGAAACAAATACAAATATTGAATGATTATTTGTGTATTATGTGTATTAGGCATACAGTGAGTACCTTTAATAGCTGAGAGTGGGATATGTTTGGACAGTTGACCATCTGCTTCAGCCTGAATGGAAAACTGGGAAAAAGAACACAGAATTACAGCAACAATTTCAGAATATAGACACATGAAACAACACACCAGGTTATTATATCATTCAGTATAATCCCTGTACTGTTGTTCACTGTATTCTTATATTTAGTTTTAAATTCAGTGATTAACTGTATCTAGGCATGGGACCTATCCGATCCAATGTCATTATCAGGTCCAGAATTGATCCAAATAATAGATCAGATTTCTAAGTCATGATACCAATTTACCTGGGGTCTGGGGCCACGCTCCCCTGGATACATTTTTTGCCCTAAAAGCCTAAATTTGGTGCCTCTCACACCTTCTAATGCCACTATTCCATCTTAATCGTGGCATATTGTAATGAATTGTTGTAAAGGAGAATAAGGGTTCTTCTATGTTTTATTTAAGGCGTCATATTTTGACAGTCTTCTTGTAAATTCTGTGGTGCACTCATAAAACATCCACATGCTCTTATTTTGAAAGCTACATGTGTTTTCTTTTATTTTGAAGGCGGGTCTGACACGTTCTTACCGTAACACTTAAATACAAGCACCGTGAAAACAAGTGGAGGCTGACTGATCGCAATGTACTTTGTTCTCTTCCTGTAACGTTAGCTAGCATTAGCTCTAACAGGCAGTCTGGCCCATATACCGTCTATGGTGAAACCTCACTCAGAAACTCCAGTGATGCTAACAGAGTGCTAGCGCCGAGAGAGCGGGAGACTGTTCACTGTTAGAGTTTTAAAATAATAAAACAAACAGCGGCTCCCATTGTGTTCTTTTAGACCTCGTCAAATGACGTTTATTACTTTTTAATGACTTTTTAATGACTTTATTTTTGGCTAATTTAATTTACTACCTTTTAAAACCCTGCAGCAACCATGGTATATGAGTTAATTTCCAAGTAAAACGCTTTAGGTAATATTAAAATGGGCTTCACTACACAGAATGCTCCGTGCCTTTACTCACCCACTAAATTTTTAAAATCTCCAAAGAAACGTGGAGGCGATCTTTCTTCCACTTCCTCTCTGAGCGTCTACATGCACGTCTTAAAGTGCGAGTGCTGTCATTAAGCCATGGCTCAGCTGCTGGCTTGGAGCGCTTGCATCTAAAAGGGACCACCAAGTCTAAAATGTCAGTACAAATACTATTAAAAGTGTTTAAAAACTCATCATGAGTTAGAGACCCATTGTGAATTTCAGTACGTAGCATTGCATGATTGAATACCGCAGAAAAGTCAGAAGCAGTTGACGTGTTAATTGTGCACCGCTTCACTTGCGAGCGAGGCAGTGTCACATTAAATAAGACAGCGAAGTGATCAGAAATTTGCATGTCACAAATCTCACTGACATGTAACTGCAGCCCAAAGGATAATATCAGGTCCAGAGTGTGGCCCTTCTCATGTGTTGCATCCAAAATAGTATACGCCTTCTGTGGGTCTTGATTGTCCAGAACATTATCCCAAGAGAGACGTTCTATCAACTCTTTAAATTTGCTGATGGTACTTGGTTTAATCACTCTATACGTCGGTGGACAGAAATTGGAGTCCATAATACCTTTTACAGAAGTCATGAGGAAAAATGGAAGGTGATCTGATATATCCATACAAAGTATCCCTGACTTCATTTTGTGTAATCTAGTACATTAGTAAATATTTTGTCAATGAGTGTGGCTGAAGTTTCAGTCACTCTGGTTGGCTTAGATATTACTGGATGAAAACAATGAAACAGAGTGCTAGCGCTGTTACAGTTGTTATGACGTCTCAAGTGTTTGTCGTCCTGCCACTGTTCCAGTCGCTCGTCCCCGCGGCGAGAGAGCGGGAGACTGTTCACTGTTAGAGTTTAAAAATAATAAAACAAACAGCGGCTAATGACCTTATTTTTGGCTAATTTAATTTCCTACGTTATAAAACCCAGTGGCAACCATGGTATATGAGTTAATTTCCAAGTAAAACACTTTACGTGATATTAAAATGGACTTCACTACACAGAATGCTCCCAGCCTTTACTCTCCCACTAAAGACGAGGTTTGACTTTGAGTCCAAAGTCCCGTCATTTCTAAGGTTCTAAGACGAAGCTGCAATAACACCCGGGCAGCAAAATTAATTAACAACGTTAGCATTTTTAACGTGAGCTCTGTCGGCTCCAATACACACCCTTTGCTGAGCACACACACACACACACACACACATGACATGATCTGGACGGATGTATCCGAGCCCACTGTGAACTTACAGCAGCTCCCCCTCCACTTTTTTTTTTCAAAACTTTATTTATTGAGTTTTTTCCCAAAAAGTAATACACGATGAACACAACAACGAACATACAGTCATAAAACCCCATCCCTCCCTCTCATAACCAACAGTAATCTCGGAGGAAAACAAATACTTGAGTTAATTAAAATTAAAATTAAATAAATGTATTAATTAATAAATAATAATAATAATAATAATAAATTAAATTAAATCATATTAATAAATAAATTAAATATTTTAAAAAAGAACAAAACAAAAAATATGGAGAGGAAATAAATAAATAACAATAAAACAATAATACACAATCATGAAATGTATACGTATATGTATAATCATGAAAGTATACATAATTAAAATTAATTAATTAAATAACAACAATAATAATAATAATGAAATAAAATTAAATGGACAGTTTAAGGCAGAGTTATAAAACGTGGTCACCATCTTATTTCTCTCTCCCAATTAAGTCATTACCATAGTACTCTAGCTGTGGTACCAGATTCAAGCCGTTCTGCAGGGGTAACAATGCCAGTGCTTAATTGTTCCCAGGCATTTGTATATTCATGTCATTCATAAAAATAAGGAAAGGCCTCCATATCTTATAAAAATCCTCAACTTTTCCTCCTACTATATAGGTCAATTTTTCTAGTGCCAAACTGCACTCAAAGGTTAAAATGATGTAATTTAACTGGAGTAATGTAAGTCCTGAACAACCACTTATATTGCAATAATTTAAATCTGGTATTTATAGTTTGGGTTTGGGCATGAAGACATGCCTTCTCCCAGTCCTCTACAGAGATGTTTGCCTGAAGATCATTCTTCCATGCAGCTAAACATGAAATTGAGTTTTCTTTGGAGCCTGCTAATAGTATGTCATAAAACTTTGATAACTGTCCTTTGTCATATAAATGGTTAACTGTGACTTTTTCAAGAGTGGACAGTGTAGGTTCTAAGGTGGTTTTAATTTGGGAAAATATAAAGCTTCTAATTTGCAAGTACTTAAAAAAATGGTTTCTGGGAAGTCCATGTTTGTCTATTAATTGTTGGAATGACATTAGAGTCCCTTCAATATATAAATCTTTTATTTTGCTTAGTCCTTTTTCTATCCAATGTTTGAATCCCATATCGCATCTCCCTGCTCTGAAGTTTTCATTTCCCCAAATAGGTGTGAAACCTGAGAGTTTAGGAGCTTCATGTAAAAATTTGTGGGCCTCATGCCAGATTGATATAGTATTTTTGAGAAACGGATTACGTGTCTGTTTTGCAAGTATTTTGGTTGGCGCAGAGTAAAGATACAGGTGCAGTGGCAGTTCTATTGTGTTATTCTCTATCTCTATCCAAGCTGGGACCTCCGTAGTGAGAAAGTAATACATGGCTGTACGGAGTTGGGCTGCCCAATAATAAAGTTTCACATGAGGCAGTCTCAGTCCCCCACGTTCGTATGGTAGGTGTAAAAGGGAGAGTCGCAGCCTCGGACGCTTATTATTCCAAATAAAGCAGGTGAAGTTTTTCTTAAGTGTGGAGAAAAAAGAGGCGGGTAGAGGAAGTGGGATTGACTGAAAAAGATATAAAAATTTGGGCAGGATAGACATCTTAATAATATGAATAGGTCCTAGCATAGAAATAGGCATTGAACTCCATTTCTCCAGAGAATCTCCTATGTCTTTCAATAGAGGGTCATAATTGATAGATATAATATTTTCAATATATTCAATATATATAATATTTTTCGCCTGGCCAGTGCCTTGCATAGTATTTTGGTATCACATGACATTAAAGATATAGGACGATACGATGTTCTTTCCGAGGGGGATTTGCCTGGTTTTAACTAAAGGGAAATTACTGCAGATCTTAAGGATTGAGGTAGTATTCCTTTCTCAAATGATTCATTGAACATCTCAAGGAGATGAGGTAACAGTTTTCCGGAGAACTTCTTATATATTTCTATTGGTATGCCATCCGGCCCGGGAGCCTTTCCTCTGCTCATGTTCTTTAACGCATCCGATAGTTCGACAATACTTACATTTTTTTCAAGATTTGTCTTGACCTCCTCAGTTAGCGTTGGAAATTGAAGCTGGTCCAAAAATTAATTCTCTTCTTGTGAGCTACCTGGATATTTAGATTTATATAGATCTTCATAATATTTTTAAAGGCAGTATTTATTTCAATTGGGTCTACTAGTTCTTTCCCATCCTCTAATATAATGGAGTTGATAGCTCTATCTGTTTGTATCTTCTTAATTCTCCATGCTAACAACTTTCCAGCTTTTTCCCCCTGATCATAATAGGATTGTTTTAACCACATCAAGCTGATGAATGCTACATGAAGCTATTTTATTTGTAGTTAATTCATTGTATTGGACTTTCAATTGGAAAAGTTCCTGTTGTTTTTCTGGAGAATCACTGTAACAGAGCTCCTGTTCTAAATCCCTTACTTTTTGTTCCAGGGTGTTCACTTGTGCATAATGTGCCTTAGATTTGTATTTTGTATAACTTATTATCTCACCCCTTAAATACGCCTTGAAAGCCTCCCATTTTATTGAAGCACTAGTTTGATTTGTGTTTAAAGAAAAGTATTCATTAATTTTCCCATCCAGAAACTTCACAAAATCAGGGTACTGGAGCCAGCTAGATTGAAAGCGAAATCTGGGAGGTGAGGAAATTATACTAGGCACTTGCAATAGTAAGGAGATGGGAGCATGGTCGGATAACAGTATGCTGTCATACCAGCATTTCTCAACCATTGATAGTAGACCATTAGAGATTAAGAAGTAGTCTATTCTGGAGTAAGTTTGGAATGTATTTGAGAAACATGAATAGTCTTTTTTATTAGGATTGAGACATCTCCAAATATCGGTTAGATTTAAATCTTCCATGAATTTTTTAATAATCTTTCTTGTTTGTTGATGGGAAGTATCAATGCCAGTAGATCAATCCTGTGATCAGACCTGTTAATCATGGGGTTATGCAATAACTTAATTTACAGGATGAATTGAACACATAATAAACACATGTAATTTGTTCTGGTAATGTACCTACGGATGGTTTGACTGACATAATAAGAATGAAAAGTAAAAGTAGCACTCCAAGATCTTAACCCCTCCCAAGAACCCCTCCTGCACTTCCCCAAACGAAGCACACATAGGCAACCCAAATAGTAATAGACTCTGGTTATGTCTAACGTTAGATCCACACCATGAGGAGCTACGTGACACACATTCTGAAACATTGTTTTAGGCTAACTAACACTGAAATCAAGTAGACTGAGCTCGGTCTTCAGTAAGTCAAATGTTGGAAAAAAAAGAAACCCCCTCTCCTCTCTCGAAGAGTACCAAAGAAAATGTCTCTAGGGGAAGTTGTCATTCAAACCTGAGATTGTCACATCAATTGTATATTTTAAAGAAAACACACAACAAGATGGCCCTATAATTAACGAGAGGAAAAAAAACGGAGGGGGGTATTTTGCGTATTATTCTCAGTTCAACGCTCTTGAACTAGTAAACTTTTAGTCATATTTACCTGAGAAGGTGTAGAAGACAAGGAAGAAAAAAAAAAGTTCAGTATATATCCATTTCAGTTCTCAAATCGTGGAGAGGCTCATGGAGAGGTTTGCATTTTGCGGAGAAAATCTTCTGCCTCCGAGACGGACTTGAAAACCACCAGGTGGGCTGGGTACAGCAGCCCGTAGCGGATATCCATAGCTCGAAAACGGGCCTTAACTCCGTCAAACTGTCGCTGGCGCTGGCGGGTTTCAGCTGATAGGTCCGGGAAGAAGCTGACTCGTTGATTCCCGTATCGCACTTCCTTCTGCTTTCTGGCTGCCCTCAGTGTCTTTTCACAGTCTTTATAGTTCAGAAACTTCATGACAATCGGTCTCGGTGCTGAGGACCGGCTTGAGTTAACTTGACCTACCCGATGAGCTCGTTCGATGACCGGGGTGGGGGCGAGATCATCACCCAGAGCTTTGGGAAGCCAGTTTTCCAAAAAGCTGCACATATCTGAGCCCTCGGTTTTTTCAGGGAGTCCAATTAGTCTCAGGTTGGAGCGTCTCCCTCGGTCCTCTTGATCTTGGATTTTATTCCTCAGTATCTCCACCGTCCCTTCTAGCTGCTGGACTTTTTGTTGGAGGCTGGTTACATCATCCTCTGCCTGTGAGATTCTCCCCTCCGTTTCCCCGATCTTCTTCGAATGCGACAATACATCTGTTTTAATCCCATTAATTGCCTCCAGCATATTGTTGTATTGTTTAGCGAATTCCTCCTTCAGTGAGCGAATCGCATCCAGTATGACACTGTTGGACGGCACATTGTCGTTAGCTTCGTCTTCGCCCTCGTTAGCATTCTTGCTAACCTTCTCCACAAGGATATTAGCCTTGTTATTTTGCGGGCCCTTAGCTGGTTGTTGTCCAGGCGGTTTCGAATTTTTCGGTGGCATAGTGACAAAATACACTTTTCCACATCCAAAACATACAATATTGTCCGAGCCTCAGTAGAGTTTTAAGTATTTTTCAGGAAGTTAGCTACGACCCAAGTTACTGCGACTTGTCAGCTGCGCTCCATAACTGGAAGTCCCCCTCCACTTTTATTCCAAGCGCTCATTGAAAAAGCATTTCTAACGTCTCACTTCTCTTTGTAGACAAGTGTCTTCACGCCAAAATTCACCAAAAACAGAGAAGTCTACCATAAACTGGACTACATTTGTACCAAAAATGGTGAAGTTACTGCCACGGTCAAATAGCATGCTTGCTAGCGGTGATATGTGAATTTCATTTTATTTACTTTATTTACTCCTCCCTGGCAAGTACACTGTACTACACTACAACAAGACCTCGCAACGGTGAACCAAAGAGTTAAATATTTACTCACCAAATCAATGTGCAAACACAAGCAGTTGAAGGTGTTGAGAGAGCTCTCGTTGACCGTTCGGTTGACCGTTTTGTGTGGAAAGCACAAAGTAGATGAGACAGATCTGTGCATGTCTGAAAGAATGCCCAAAGGCCTCTGGGAACAATACATGTTTTTTATCATTTCACTGAACATGGATACATTAAGTAAAGCATATTTTGTAACTAAATATTACTACTTACTTCTTTAAAAGTAGTGTTCATAACAAGTTGACGAACACTGAGTTTGGTTCACTTATCATATTTAATTAAACTGGATGTTAGCATTTACAGTGAGTTTGAGACATTTTTAAACAGGGAATAGGTTTTTAATCAGAACATAATTATATATTACGATGTTAAAAAACAAATGTGGTTACAAGAGATCAAGATTCAATTTTAAGTTTTAATCTGATTCAGCTTTAATGACCAAGTACATGTTCTTCTTCTGTTATAAGCATTCTTTCATTTCTGTCTCAAAATTCAAAAATCATATCAACATATTTCATGAAGATTTTTCTGCAGTTATTAATAACATCTAAAAAACATATAAACGTTTCTGTGAATTCCTTCATAGCATGGTCATTATTACTATGACCACTAGAGGCTGCTGCCTAGCAACAAATGTAAATATGTCTGTTAATATGTAAATCTGTCTGACAACAGGCTGCTGACAGCCATGGGCGTAGGCTAGCAGAGGGACAGTAGGGACATGACCCTCCCAACTTTAAACAACCTTATTTACATTATATTTGAAGTGCACTTATATAGGTTAGTTACATTGTCTTCCCATATTTTGCAAGGAGAGAATTGACCCTCCTCCTCCTGCTCCCCCTCCTCCTGCTCCTCCTCCTCCTGCTCCTCCTCCTGCTCCTCTTGTCCTCCTCCTCCTGCTCCTCCTCCTGCTCCTGACCCTACCATTATTGAGTGAATTATTTGCATTATGTTCAGAGTCACATTTACTGTTACTTTTCCAATGTGCCAGTCCAATTTTCTTTTTCAAGTCTACGTTTCAAACTCACATTTGATTGGCTCATTTGGCTGATGACTCCTGCTCCTCCTCCTCCTCCTGCTCCTCCCCCTCCCCCTCCTCTGCTCCTCCTGCTCCTCCTTCTGCTCCTCCTGCTCCTGCTCCTCCCCCTGCTCCTCCTTCTCTCCTGCTCCCCCTTCTCCTGCTCCTCCTCCTGCTCCTCTCCTGCTCCTCTCCTCCTGCTCCTCCTCTGCTCCTCCTGCTCCCCCTGCTCCTCCTCCTGCTCCTCTCCTCCTCCTCCTTCTCCTCCTCCTGCTCCTCCTCCTCCTCCCCCTCCTCCTGCTCCTCCTTCTCCTCCTCCTCCTCCTCCTCTTGCTCCTCCTCCTCCTCTCCTCCTCCTCTCCTCCTCCTCCTGCTCCTCCTCTTTACCTGTTAGTGTATTGATTTATTTAAAAGTATTGATTTATTTTCTAAATTATTTATTTAAACATGTTTTTATTTGCAGCCCATGCAGTCATTTTTTCCACTTTTCTCAGATAATTGTACATTTATCATGATTGAGGTAAAAAGTTCAATTAAAATGTATTTTTAGATCTAGATGTTTTCCAGAATGGCTCAGCCCAACCACTGATGCAGTTTAGAGATGAAAATAAGGGAGAAGAAGGTGAAAGAGACAACAAGGACAATGTAGGCAACGATGTGTAGATACATGCATAGTTTAAGTAGTATCACTGTGTAAAATAACTGGAAATCACCTGTTTGGAGGGGGAGAGAAAAAGGAGGCGTAAAGTAAGAACAACTACACTGTTGCTTTAAGAAAAGGGTTTTTTGTGTGTGTTATTTCTTGACAGTGAGTTTTTTTCAGTTATATATCATTTATTTATTTAGACAATGTAGACTGGTCTTAAGACAAATAATTATTTTTTTGTTTTCCTTGATAGTTAAGAGATTAACAAGATTTTATTTATTGTGAACTGTATATTAATATAATTTAAGTTATGTTCTTGCAATGGATAATTTGTTAATTAATAAAATCCAGTCATTTATTCTGGAAATTTCCAAAACGTTTCTTCAGTAGTTTTTGAAAACAAAGGTTTGACCGTATATCAGGTGAACTTTTAAACCCTATTTTGGCTGCAAGTAGAAATGAGTGAAACAAAGAATGAGGCATTCTGTAGAACAGAAAGAAAAATATTGTAATGTATATTTGGAAATGGTGAACTTACTGATGAATATGAACATGTTGAAGGATGCATGCAGAAATGAGAAAACTGAAAATGAGGCATTCTATAGAAGAGAAAGAAAACAGTAATGTAGCTATATTTGGACTGGTGGGCTTACTGATCAATGTGAAGATGTTGGATGCATGCAGACAATCAGAAAAGGAAGAGTTCTATAGAACAGAAAGTTGTAACAGGCTGAATGTTGTTGATAATGTTGTGTTGTAATATAATGGTGAATATGAGAATACACTTTCTATTTCACTGTAATATTACTGGGAAGTGAAAGTTAATACAGTCAGTACACTTTTTTTTTGCATTGATCATTGAGCCGACCTATTCATTAGATTCACATTCACAAGAAATGTAGCCCCGACCCCGTCCATCAGTTTGGTCTTTTTAATGCCCCGTCCCCAGCAAATAATGTACATGCAGGTTATGCTGTTATATTGTCCCTACCAATGTTGAGACCAAACCTACGCCCTTGCTGACAGCTGACATATATGAATGTTTTTGAGAGGTTCCACAGTAACGTGGAAGTTCTAAGACAAGAGTGAATTAACAGTCACTTTCTGGAGGTTTATTTTCTCTCTTTATTCACTAGCAGATTTCTGTTTGACAACTAGTTCCCTTACTTCTTTAACTGTTGCTGTTCAAACATTTTAAACTGTGGTGGTAATAATAATAATAATATAATTATAATCATTAATAGTAATAATGATAATTATTATTACTATTAATACTAGTAATAATAATAATAATAATAATAATAATTATTATTATTATTAATATAACTTGTATCACCTTGACAAAACAACCTGAGACAGTTGAATCTGTCCACAGCTCCAATCATGCTGCTTTATTCTGATGTTTATCTTCTGATTTTGTTGTCAGGACTCCAGGCTGAAGGAAAACTCAACTCAACAGGTAGAGAAGAGAAATATAAAATAGAGAACAGAGAAATAATGAATGATAAAAGCAGAATAAGCAGCCAGCTGTAGCTGTTTAATTCAAATTAAATTCACTTATTTTACTGATGATTCTCTTGTTTGTCTTCAGAGTCTGTCAGGTTGGTGGGAGGAGACAGTCGCTGTGCAGGAACACTGGAGCTGAAACATGAAGGAGAATGGAGACCAGTGGATTATTACTCTGTCTGGACCCTGAAGACAGCAGCAGCTGCCTGCAGAGAGTTCGACTGTGGTTCTGCTGTTTCTGTAGAACGGAGAGAGGAGTCCTCACGCAGATCTGTGTGGAGGATCAGACCTGACTGTGTTCTGTCTGGATCTGCTCTGTGGGACTGTGTATCATCAACGTACACTTCCTCCATCCTGGATCTCACCTGTTCAGGTAATGGACGTAGTCACCTTGACGTCACCCATTGGTTTGTGGACTGCCCGTTTGAATATGTGTAAAGTGTATGTTACTAACCTTAATAACATGAAAATATAATTATCTTGAAATAACAAGATAATGTCATGTAATAACATGATAAATATATTGTGCAAACCTGAATATATATTGTTATAACAATAAAGTTATAACTTAATAAACTCCAGATCAAGTAAAATATGAGTCTTGCCATATAATGCATGTCCTCCTAACTTTGTCTCTGGATATCCAGGAGTGAAATGCTTTTACCAGCTCATATTTTAGACTGTTTTTAGAGGACAGTTCATACATTAATACTTACCTGGTCTGAGAAAGGAACGATGCAGATCTCGGCAGGTAATAAAATATAGTCCCACCTCTGCATATTGCATCCATAACTTTATCTCAGCACATATATTGGGCCATTAGATAGTGTGAGTTACATTCATTTAATAACAAGGTAAGATGATTTAGGGATGATGCATATAAAATAAATAAAACTGCTACCGGAATCAAATGGTTTTATTATCAGCACATATTTGACTGACTTTGGAAAAAAAAACCCGCTGAGTCTAATAAAACATTGATGAGTCCAAACTTTGATAAACTAAAGACAGCAGGTTATTTATCACCATTGATGAAGCACACAAAGAGCGTTATATGGTTTTGAATTCAGACTTTACAGGAGAAATCATTGCAATGTAGTTTTTGCTGTGGTGCTCCTGCGAGGGGCAGCAGATCTCTGCAGGCATAACTCAGCAAACACCGGTAGCCAGGCGGTTCATGTTTGGTCAACCAAGTGTGGAACTTTACATAGAACATTTAACAGTACACGAAGACACAAGTTGAATGTAACACGACGCAGAAATAACCAGTCAGACGGAGTTCAGTGTGTTCTGTCGCAGCAGAGCGTGCCCCATCTAGACCTGAGTACTGCAAGTACACAATTGACCTCCAGGTGTGATCAGCTTTTAGCGTAGTTTAAGAGCTACAGATCATACAACTGTACTTTCATGTCACTATGTGTTCCTGCTACACAAAATGTGAACAAGTCAGCAGGTCTGTGATGTTGTGTGGTTTGAAAACTTTCACACTTGTTATTGTTCCAATGTTGGAATTCTGCTCCATCCAGTTTGAATCACTGATTTGTTGTTTCATGACATCTTTCTATTCTGTGTCTGGTGTCTTTTACCTCTCTGTTTCTCTTCTCTCTCCTCTCCAGACTCTGTCAGGCTGGTGAATGGGACCAGTCTGTGCTCAGGCAGACTGGAGCTGAAGTCTGACCAGTCTAACCAGAGCTGGTCCTCAGTGTGTGAAGCTGACTTTGACCAGCAGGATGCAGAGGTGGTCTGCAGGGAGCTTGGCTGTGGGGCTCCTTCAGTCCTCCAGGGGGAGCTCTATGGAGAAGGGGAGGCTCCAATGTGGACCAAAGAGTTCCAGTGTGGAGGAGATGAGTCTGCTCTCCTGGACTGTAGAAGCTCAGGCTCAGATAGAAACACCTGCTCACCTGGCAGAGCTGTTGGACTCACCTGCTCAGGTAGAAGAGGAGCTGCAGCTTTCATTTGGTTCATTGCTGTTCTCATCAAACTCACTTTATTCTTTTACTGATGACTCTCTTAATTGTCTTCAGAACCAGGTGTTAGGTTGGTGGGAGGAGACAGTCGCTGTGCAGGAACACTGGAGCTGAAACATGGAGGAGAATGGAGACCAGTGGGTGGCCGCTCTGGCTGGACCCTGAAGACAGCAGCAGCTGCCTGCAGAGAGTTAGACTGTGGTTCTGCTGTTTCTGTAGAACGGAGATGGGAGTCCTCAGACAGATCTGTGTGGATGATCAGGTCTTACTGTGTCCATTCTGGATCTGCTCTGAGGGACTGTGTAACATATTCATCTTCCTCTGAGTTAATCCCGGGTCTTGTCTGTTCAGGTAAGCCTGTCAGTGACATCATCTATGACATCATGAATGAGAGAAATGTTTCCAGTGAGTTCCTTCCTCTGTTACAGTGACAGTCAGTGGTTTATCGTCTATATATGTTATATCTTCATATTTGTCTTTGTTTATCCTGGATCTCACCTGTTCAGGTAAGCCAAGAGTTTCTGTCAGAGTATTGTAAACCCGGCTGCTAGCAGAGCTTTAGTGGACTCACATCCTCGTATCAGGGAGGATGAAAACTCATTTTGTGCAGATATTTGAAAAAAAGAAACTGTCTAACATTACAATACAGTGAAACCGACTGCACGATTTGTGCAACACACGCGCATGCACACACACACACACACACACACACAGTTCTTATTAATGCTCCCTAAACACACACATACACACACACACACACACACACACACACATCCAGGACGTGAACCACGCCATCCTCTGACTTGAAGTTTTTGAAGTTTTTAAGTTTTTTTATTTTGCACAAATAAGACAAAAGACAAGGATAAAGAGATAAGAACAAAAGGAAGGTGCAAGGTAGCGGCAAGAAACCCAACAGGGCTTCTACAGGCCTCTACCTATATTAAAATTCACAAGTTAAATTAAAACAAGTAACTGTCACACAAAAATAAAATGAAATAAAAAGAATATAAAAATGAAGCAAATTATAACTATATTAAAAGTAAAATAAAACAAAAGCATAGAAATGTGTGTGTGTGTGTGTGTGTGTGTGTGTGTGCGTACCTGTGCATGAGTGTGTGTACTACTTAGTGACCTGAGCAATCAGAGCAGCCACTCAATTGTTCTTGTATATATTCAGAGAGGAAAACTGTATTGAACTATTGAATTGATCATTCCAGAGTATTGATCCTCTGTATTTTAAGGAGAACTGCCCGAGGGTAGTACGATAGTGAGGCGGGGTAATCTTGTTAGTTGTCTAGTATTGTACTTGGAAATTTGGAAATATTGGAAATATTCACTGAAAGCTTTAGGAATGGGATTTGGAATATACATATACTTAAAGATAAAAATGCATATTTGGTATATATTGATCTGAAAAATTGTCATTATCTTGAGTTTTTGGAAAAGGGGAGCAGAAAGATCTAGTCGTTTTGAAAATGTGGCAGTTCTAACAAATCTTTTCTGAACAAGATAAATACTGTGGAGGTTGGAGGCATATGTACTGGCCCAAACAATGTTACAGTATATAAAATGTGGATAAATCAAGCTGTAATATAAAGTCAGTAGACAGATTATCAAGGTCATGAATTTTCCTGATGACACCAAGCGATCTGTAACTTTACTCCTAAAAACTTTGTGGAAGTAACCTGGGAAATTTCTGTTCCATTGATTATAATTTTTGTTTCATCTCTGCAGTATTTCTTGTTTCTATTAGCAAATATAATAAAATTAGACTTTTTTATATTTAGAGATAATTTATTAGATTGAAACCATTTTGAAATTTGTTCCATGCCACTGTTAGCATCGGAGATAAGGGAATTAAGATTTTTATTTGCTAAGATCACGTTGGTGTCATCAGTAAGTTGGAAGATACAGCAGGAAGGTCATTAATATATATGAGGAACCCAGAATCACCCAGAAGGGTCCCAGAATAGAACCTTGAGGGACCCCACACATTATTTTAGTCCTGCCTGATACTGAACCATTCACAAATACATATTGTTCTCTATCATATACATAGCTGCACAACCATAACAAAGTCTGTTCATGAAAACCATAATGCTTCAGTTTTTTGATTAAAATGTCATGATTGACTGTATCGAAGGCCTTGGACAAATCTAAAAAGATACCAAGACCAAATTCATTGTTATTCATAGCTGCATAAAGTTTGTCAACAAGTTGTAATAAGGCCATGTATGCCGAGTGTTTCTTTCTAAACCCATATTGGTGTTCATAGAGGATATTTTGTGCATCTAAATGTTCTAATATTCACTTGTAGACCAGTTTCTCTAAAACCTTTTAAAAACAGGGCAGACTTGATATTGGACGGTAATTTGTAAAGCTACTAGGGTCCCCAGATTTAAAAAGAGGAATCATTTTAGTGACTTTCATACTTTTAGGAACAAGTCCATTTTCCATAGACTTTCCACAGATGTATGTGAGTGGTTGTACAATATGAAAACCAACCTCCTTAAGCAGTGATGCACTTATTTCATCATGACCTGCTGCAGAATTATTGAGATCAGCTATTATTTCCTGTACTTCAGTAGCACTTGATGGATCAAATTGCAGTACAGAGGGATAATGACCATACAAGTAGTCAAGTGGACTTCCAGCTGTCTTCTTGATTCTACTAGAGAGAGAAACACCCACATTAACAAAAAAGTGATTAAAACTACAGGATATATCATACGGGTTGTTTATTATTCTCCCGTCACTCAAAAATTGTGATGGGAGTGCAGAAGATGCTTTTGTTTTGTTTCATAATAGATTGATGTTTTTCCAAGTGGATCTAATATTACTAGCAGATTCCTTACATTTCTGAGTGAAGTAATTATTTTTTGATATATGAAGTAAGTGGGTGAATTTGTTTTTATATTTCTTGTAATTTGTAGAATTTAATAGGCATGGGTTTGATAAGAATTTTTATATAATTTGTTTTTTTTTACAGAAGATTTTTTTAAGCCAGTGGTAAACCAAGGTTTGCCATAATTAGAGTCCCTCTGTTTGTTTGCATTAGCAAATGTGAACTGAAATATTGGTAAATGATCTGAAAATATCTGCATATAGAACACCGCTTTGAGTTTTATGACCTAAAGAGTTTGTAAAAATGTTATCAATTAGAGTAGCAGAAGTACTTGTTACTCTGGTGGGCTTATAGATCAAAGGGTACAGATTACTGGAACACATGGTATTCAAAAAATGTCCTGTTTGTGTGTTTCTCACTCATGAACAAATTGATATTATAGTCTCCAAGCAGATAACATAATTTCCCTCCTTGTTTATCAGATCTAGTGTAATTGAAAGAGCCTCATAAAAGTGATCAATATCAGTATCAGGAGGATGATATATACAGCCAATTATCACATGTTTTCCACCAAAGTAGGAACAAGAGGGGATTTCCACAAAAACAGATTCTGCAATAAAAGATTGAGATTGTAACATAAGATCTTCTCTATGGATAAAGTGGATATCTTTATGCAGAAAGAGGGATACTCCACCTCCTACTCTTAACTCTCTGCAGTAATGAACAGCATTATAATTGGATAAGTCATAGCTAGATTCCACATCTTTAGCCAACCAAGTTTCTGAAAGGCCAGTAACAGAAAATTCATGTTCCAAACTGGACAAGTAATGAATTAAAAAGTCATAGTTCTTAGGAAGGCTGCGTATATTGAGATGAAAGGAAGAAAATACATTCATACCTAATGAGAGTCAGTTTAACTGCTTCTGTCGTGCTCTCCCATCATAATATTTACAATTTGCTGACCCATCTGTTGCTAAATTTAAAAAGTTTGAGTCAGGGTCATAACAGCCATTATACCGCAAATCATTTTCATTATTGATTTTAAATGGATGAAAGACTAAGTGATCGGGGTAATTGTGTTTTTTTATCCCAGACAAGAGGCTAATGCATTCATTATTATTGAGACTATGGAAGGGAAACAGTGATACATTCATCACATGTCCAGTGTATCCAATTATTAGCATTTAACTCATTAGTGGGCGTACATTATTGATGGAATAGACGTTGGCAAAGTCCACAAGTGAAGTCCAAGAGTTTCACACATCTCTGACATTTTTGACAGATGTTTTTTAACGTCATGAGATGTGATCAAATACTAATATGAATGAGATACAATGGGGGGATGATCCGGTTCATGACTTATACAGATCTGTTATTTTCCATGGACAATCAGCTTGTCATGCCGCAAGTAGGCAATGTCCCCACGAGCACGAGCCTTCATGGCTGGCAAGAGTTCCTTGTGTTTTTGCCTTACAGCTTCAGTGTAATCCTCATTAATGTATATGTTAGATCCCTTGAGATTTTTTGCCCTCTCCAAGATGGCAAGTTTGTCCTTGAATTTGAGAAGTCTGACAATGATCGGTCTTGGTCTTTCTTCCTGTTTCCTCTGTTAGTGTTACTTACCGACGCTAAACAAGGGTTCCCAACAGAAGTTCCTATTGTTACAACTTATGTGAAACTCATAAACATACCTCCCACTAAAAAAAATCCTACTACCCCACTGGTCCCGGCATAAAATCAAATGATATCAAAATGAAATCTGAGAGATAGGCTAACTGTGTGACTTACTTGCTCAGCCATGATAGCCCCATGAAAATGTTTTTTTTTCCCTCAGGAAACTGCCAGGTCTCCTCCACTTTGATCAGACCACTATAACAGAAGGTTATGAGAATGTTATGTATTGGGTCAGCAATTTTATACGATTTTTTTTAGTGGGAGGTATGTTCATGAGTTTCACATAAGTTGTATCAATAGGAACTTTTGTTGGGAACCCTTGTTTAGCTTCGGTTTTCACACGGACATTTTTGAGTGTGACACCACCTGAGTGACGAGACAGAGATTTTGTTTATACCCTGCATGCTGAAGATAATAATAATAAGTTTGTAACCTAAGTGGGTGAAACGCCGAGAGGGGTGTCCTTCTCAGGAAGAGATAACAAACTTTATCATAAGTCACCAAAGTAAACAGTGTTTGATTCGCAATGATGACCCGCCCTACTCTGCCTCGGATTGGCTCTGATCTGAGACAGTATGCGTTTAAAGTGACCAATCAAAAAGGAGGGGGGTTGCGGGGGCCATCCATTCAATGCCCGCCCCCAAAGTGCAAAAACTCAGCAAAGTCGAGCGAAGAGAAAGCGCAGAGAGTGACCGCGAGCGTGTAAACAGAGACCGCGAGCGCGCTGAGAGCGCGATGAGAGTGGTCTTTATGCGCGCTGATCATGTTTTTACGCGCGTGGATTTTGGCACTAAAATGACGCCATACAGCTCGTGCAGCTCAGACGCAGCAGCTAGCAGGCTGTTTCTAACTCTTGGTGGCTCCGACCCCGCCCCTTATTTCAAGCAGTCATGCACACAGACTGAATCTGCATCATGTTCCATATGCATAGAAATGAGACCAAATGCTAGTTTTTACACACGAAAAAATTATTTTAATTCCATGTAGCTGCATCTAACATCAAAATTAAAAAGAACACATACACCTTTTGTTTCATATTCATGTGCAAGTTCAGTTTGCATTGTTACATTGTGGTCTCGTTATATTTGTTCAAAGACAGGCAGGTACAGGGTAATAAGTGAACCAAAAATGATAACATTCTCCACTTCAAATGGTTACAGGTAGACATTCAAAGCATAGAGTACTTATTTAATCTTCCTCCTCTCTCTCTCTCCTTTTTATATGTATGTATGTATGTATATATTTTTTATATTTTTTTAATTTCCTATTGATTTTATCATTATTATTATTCATCTTTAATCGAGAAGGGAAAGAAAGACATGATTAGTAGACCAGTTAAGTTTATTTCTTGGAACATAAATGGATGCAGTAGTCCTATTAAAAGGAGGAAGATACTATCATTGTTGAAAAATAATCAGGCAGACATTGTTCTAATACAGGAAACCCACATGCAAGGTTTGGAAGCAGAGAAATTTAAAGCGGGATGGGTGGGACATATATTCCATAGCTCATTCTCAAACAAACGTAATGGGGTTCTGATTTTGGTTCACAAAAACATAAGTTTCATTTTGCCAAAACCAACTAAAGATGCAGAGGGAAGGATTATCTGTGTTGAAGCAGTGGTCGAGGGAGTGCCTCTTGCATTATGTAACATATATGCTCCTAATAAGGGACATCCCAATTTTTACCACAACGTAAACAAAATACTAGGAGACACTGAGGGTGGAATTGTTGTAGCTGGGGATTTTAATGAAGTTATGGACCCAGTACTGGATAGGAGTTTATTCAGACCTCCTCCCATGACTAAGGAGAGAGAGGCCTTACATATGTTGAAAAGTGATGTGGGACTAATAGATATATGGAGGTTGACAAATCCAAATGTAAAGGATTTTACTTTCTTTTCCCACTGCCATAAAACTTATTTCAGAATAGATTTTTTTCTAATAAGTACTTCCCTGGCAGACAATGTGGCTAAATGTGACATAAAGACAATCTCTCTGTCAGATCATGCACCAGTCAAGCTATTCATTAAGGCCAGTCTAAAGACTGAAAGGAGGGGGAGATGGAGACTAAACACTGGATTAATGTCGGAGTCAACTTTTAGAAAGACAAAAGAGGAAGATTTAAAAACCTTTTTGGAAATTAACATTGGTAGCACTGAATAAATAACTACTGTGTGGGAAGCCTCAAAGGCATATATAAGAGGGAAATTCATAGCACAAGCTGCTAAAAAGACCAAAGAGAATCTTACCAGAATTAAAGATTTAGAAAAAGAGATAAAAGATAAAGAATTAGATCTGTCAAAACACTTTTCCAATGGGAAATTTCAAGAACTATAGAAGCTTAAATACTCTGCATGAGATTTACAACAAAAAAGCAGAATATGCACTTCATAGATTGAAAACAAACTTTTATGAAGGTGGAGAAAAAATGGGGAAATTATTAACAAGACAGTTAAAGGAAAAATTCTCTGCTAATACCATACCAGTTATGAGGCAGGGGGATGCACAGACATAAATAGAATATTCCAACAGTATTATGAGAAGTTATACTCACCTTCTATATCTCCAAATGCCTCACAAGAAGAAATAGAACAGTATCAGGAGATGTTTGATAAGGGTCGTGTTGCTCCAACTTTCAATGAAGCGGTAATCTCACTAATTCCCAAAACAGGTAAAGATGTTGCAGATCCCCAGCTTGGCTAACACCAGACTATTCTCAAATGAGGTCTAGTCTGGCAACGAGCAATGGATTTCTCCGTAGAGGAGGTGTGGTTTACGATCCTCCAGAGCCGTTTATTGGGCGCTTAGAATGTCTATCAAAAGCGTCTGTAGGTAGCTCTTAGCCAATCAGATCAGTTATACCAGATGACGTAGTAGAGCAACAGAGATGGATGTTTGTTGTGTGTGTGTCTGTGAGAGAGTGTTGCTGCTGCTTTGCTTCTCCAGTTCTCGCTTTCTGCCACATTATTTATTTTCAGGCTTTATTCCCCCTCATGTCATTCAGCCACACACATCCACTGATTTTATGGGCAATAAACAAGCTGCTGCGGGTCTCTGGGGGCTCCGCTGTCCCCCGGCTCGCAGCCAGATCACCGGCGTTACAATAGCGGGACTAATAGCTACCGCTAACGCCGTAACGGTAGCGTAGCGCTACCGCTATTAGCCCCGGTACCGTAATGCTGGTGATCTCGCTACGAGCCGGGGGACAGCGGAGCCGCAGAGAGACCTTTCGCCTTTGAACTTTCGCTCTAAATTATTTAAAACACCATTTACAGCTAAAGAGAGTTTCGCGTCTGCTGCAGCCATGTTGGATCAGTAAGAAAACTACAAGCTTCCGTCTGCCCGGTAGTACGCATCATCGTCTTGCCGTCCCTCACCGTTCTGTGATTGGATCCCTAAAACAGAAAGAAATCCCTCTGGTTTCCAGACCCTTTCGCAGTTCGAAATTAAATCGAGCACGCAAGGCAGTCTGGGTATACCCAGGCTAGCAGATCCCTCCAATTTCAGACCCATAAGTCTGCTCAACCTTGATTGTAAGATTCTTACAAAAATTTTAGCAACACCTTTACAATTGGTTTTACCGAGTATCATCCACCCCAATCAGGTCGGTTTCATGAAAAATAGAACTTCAACTGATAAGACTCCTGTTACACTTGATGTGGCTGAGTCAATCCCAAAATGCTCCTATAACTGCTATTACTATAGACCAAGAGAAGGCCAATGCTGCTTTCAAAGCTTCAAAGCTTCAAATCTTCAGCGCCACTTCAGCTCACTCCATGCTAACATCGACCAGGAATTTCCGAAAGGGACTGAACTTAGCAAGCACAAGTTGGTCACTTTGAAAAGTCAGGCAGAAAAGCAGATACAGGTTTTCAAAAAAATGTACAAAGCACTCAGAGACTGTAACACTTGCATCATATCAACTGGCTTGGAACATTGCATGGGCCAAAAAGCCATACAATGAAGGGGAGTTTGTTAAAAAATGCGTGACGTTGTTGAAATCTTGTCTCCTGAAAACGACAAACTAAAACGAATGGTATCAGACGTCCAACTGTCCCGCCACACTGTTGAACGCAGAACATCGGACATTAACACGGCTGTTGAATCACAGTTGCACTCTGACCTTCAAGCATGTGAGTATTTTAGTGTCGCATTAGATGAGAGTTGTGACATACAAGACAAGCCTCAGTTGGAAATATTTGCACGGTCTGTGTCAAACGATTGTTTGATCAAGGAAGAACTCCTTGATATTGTGCCATTAAAAGACAGAACCCGTGGCATAGATGTGAAAGAAACAATGATGGCTGCATTTGCGAAAGCAAATCTGCCCATACCAAAACTAACTGCAATAGCCACGGATGGAGCGTCAGCCATGATTGGATCTGTGAACGGGCTTGTGGGGCTGTGCAAAGCTGACCAAACATTTCCCGAGTTTTGGAATTTCCACTGCATCATCCACAGGGAGCAACTCGTGTCTAAATCATTGAATTTGGACAACGTCATGAAGCCTGTGATGGAAATCGTCAACTACATCCGCACACATTCACTTAACCACTGGCAATTCAAGAATCTCATTGCTGAGCTGGACCAAGGGCTTCCAGGTGACCTGCCGCTGCACTGCACTGTGAGATGGCTGTCAAAAGGCCAGGTACTCTCTCGCTTCTTTCAGCTTTTGGATGCCGTGAAACTGTTCATGGAAGGGAAGGACAAGGACTATCCCGAGCTCTCGGACCTCGAGTGGATTATGGATCTGGCCTTTTTGGTCGACATGCTGTGTCACTTGGACAGACTGAACCTGACCTTGCAGGGTAAGTTAAAAATGCTGCCTGACCTGGTGCAAAGTGTGTTTGCATTTGTCAACAAACAGGCGCATATTCAAAAGGGAGATTTAACACATTTTCCCACTCTGCTAAAAGCCAGCGAGCAAGTCACCAGTGCTGCCCTGAATAAGCAAAGGGCCAGATATGCAACACTGGTTGAAAACCTGCAAGAAAGCTTTGTGGCCCGGATACGTGATCTACAACTGAAAAGGCCACAGATTACGTTCCTCGTCGACCCATTTAATGCTGAGACGGACTGTTTGAAAGCCCCGCTAGTCACAGATGAGGCTGCGGCTGAGTTGGAGATGATCGATCTTCGTGAGGAGGACCAACTGAAACCTGCTTTAAGGGAAGGGACCATTGAGTTCTGGAAAAGTGTGCCAATGGAAAAATACCTCAATGTCAAACGGGCTGCGCTTAAGATACTGTCAATGTTTGGGCCAACATATGTCTGCGAGTCTGTATTTTCTATCCTGAAACACGTGAAATCAAAGCATCGATCTGTTCTGACTGACACCCATGTGAAAGAATTGCTTCGAGTGGCAACAACGGAATACAAGCCAGATTTGAAGAAGATTGTTAAAGGCAAGGAATGCCAGAAGTCCCACTAAGTAACATGCATAGTAAAAGAAAAATAGCTATTGTAAATTATTTTATTTATGTTTGTGGACTTGGTTTAACTGATTGGTTGAAAAGACTGGCCTGTGGTTTTACTACTTTAGGAGTCAATTTCTGTCATTATCATGTTGGTGTGTGACATTTACAATAAATCTGGCTGAGCAAAGCTTTGTGTGTGTGTAAGGAAGGGATGGGGTGATGTTCATCTGTGCCCATGATGTGGCTCTTTGCAGTAACACAGTAAAAAATGTGGCTCTTGGTCTCTGACTGGTTGGCCACCCCTGCTATAGACGCAGAGAAGGCTTTTGATAGGGTGGAGTGGTAGTTTCTGTTCTCCACCCTATCTCACTTCGGCTTCAACTCTAACTTCGTTAAATGGTTAAAGATTTTGTATAAAGAACCCAAAGCAGCAGTGATGACAAATGGTATAACCTCCCCCTTCTTTAATCTGACCCGAGGAACCCGACAGGGATGTTCACTGAGCCTATTATTGTTGATCATCTTTTTAGAGGTTCTAGAAGTGTCTGTTAGAGTACACCCTGGAATAAGAGGAGTAAGGGGAGAAGACAATGAACATAAATTATTATTATACGCTGATGATGTCTTAGCAGTAATATCTGAGCCTTTAACTTCTCTGCCACATCTGATGGACACCATAAAATCCTTTTCAAAATGTTCTGGGTACTCTATAAACTGGAGCAAATCTGAGGCAATGCCCCTCTCCAAGACATGTTTTTCATCTATGGTGGAGAAGTTTAATTTGAGGTGGGTATGACAGAAAGTTTGATGCCAAGATACTTCATTCCCTGAGGATATGGACAAAATAGTGGCACAACACTTTAACCCCTTACTTTAAAAGATAAAAACAAACCTTGATAAGTGGGGAATATTAAAACTAACATTGTGGGGGAAAATGTATGTTATAAAAATGATAGTTGCAAAGTTCAGTTATGTGGCAATGATGTTACCAATTAAGATACCACCCACCACTTTTAGACAATTGGACGATATAATAAAACATTTTCTGTGGGGTGGGAAAAGACCACGAATTAAACTGAGAAAGTTGTGTACACATAAAGAAAAGGGAGGGCTGGGTCTCCCAGATCTTAGATTGTATTATTTAGCTTTTGAGTTGGCCAAAATAGCAAGGTACTGGCCAGCTGCAGAGGGTAAAGCGGCTTGGATGGAGGTAGAAAAGGAGATATGCCTGCCTTTCCAACCCATAGAGGTATTATCACAAAAAAGGTCTAACATTACAAATCCAATACTTCTGCATTCAAAGGATGTTTGGAGCAAGGTACATGAAATGTTTAAACTCAAACACACTCTACAAAGATATTCATGGTTGTGGTATAATCCTGATGTCTGTATTGGGAAGAAACCTGTGTTTTGGAAACAGTGGCACTCTAAAGGTTTAAGCACCATTGACGATCTACTTGAAGATGGGGTGTTTTCGTCATATGATAAACTGTTGCAGAAATTTAAGTTGATGGGAAAAGATAACTTTTGGAAA
The DNA here is from genome assembly GCF_030273125.1 of Centropristis striata. NCBI lineage: Eukaryota > Metazoa > Chordata > Actinopteri > Perciformes > Serranidae > Centropristis > Centropristis striata. Next base: position 375,764 of record NC_081533.1, on the reverse strand, counting down.
TTTTTGCAGATAAGGAGTTGTATTTCATCAAAGCCATACAATATTGATTGATTGATTGTCTTTATTTCGAACATGCAGGCAATAAAAAAAACAAGTTTAAATATTAATAGATGAATAAATAAAAACTAAACAAAAAAGCAAAAAAATTTAAAAGAAACAGACACTTTCTGCAAGCTCGAAAGGGGGTAGGAAGAAGTAAAAAAACGTATCTAGTCCTACCCCTTAACGGCTCAGTATATACATACATATATGAATAATCAGTATAGTCACATACAAATATTATAAATATTATATATATACATATACTATAAACAATTTATATTACATTGTGAAAACCTATACATGTATATTATAAATTACTATATATATATATAAATATTATAAACATAAATACAAGACAATCTATATTACAAAATTACAGTCTACATATGTCCATGTTACAGAGGCTTTTCTAAATTTCTGTACTTTGTAAAGATGATGTCTTTATATTTGTTTTTAAACTGTCTTATGTTTTGGCTTTTCTGTACTTCCACACTTAACTTATTCCACAATTTAACTCCATAGATGCTGATACAAAAGCTCTTTTTGGTTGTGCGTGTGCGGTGGACCTTGAAGTTTAGCTGTTCCCTCAGCTTATACCCTCCCTCCCCTTCAGAAAACATTGCCTGTATGTTTTTTGGTAGCATATTATTTCTGGCTTTGAAGATTGTTTGGGCAGTTTTGAATTCAACCAGATCAGGAAATTTGAGAGTTTTGGACTGTATGAATAGTTGATGAGTATGTTCATGATAAGTTACATTATGGATTATTCTAATGGCTCGCTTCTGAAGAATACACAACGGATGTAAAGAGCTTTTGTATGTGTTTCCCCAGATTTCTGAACAGTAATGCAAATATGGTAATATTAATGAGTTGTAAAGAATATGCCATGATTTATTATTCAGGAAGTGCTTTGCTTTGGACAGGACTGAAATGCTTCTTGATAGTTTGGTTTGTATGTGTTTTATATGAGGTTTCCAGCAAATTCTGTCGTCAATGGTTACCCCTAGAAATTTGTTTTCATATACCCTTTCTAAGTTTACACCCTCTATTTGTACCTGGATGTTTCCCGATATTTTACAGTTTCCAAGTATCATAAATTTAGTTTTATTTAGGTTTAGAGATAACTTGTTCCTGTCAAACCAGTTTTTTAGTTTACTAATCTCTGCGGTGACTGTGGACAGAAGTTGCTGCAAATTTTCCCCAGTAACCAGTATATTTGTGTCATCTGAAAAAAGTATGAACTTCAGATATTTCGATACATTGCAGATATCATTTATGTACAAGTTGAATAACGTTGGTCCCAGCACTGACCCCTGCGGAACCCCACACACGATGTCCAAGCATTCTGACTTACATCCATCCATCATCACAAATTGTTGCCTTCTCTCTAAATAGCTCCACACCCAATTCAAAACTACCCCCCGGATCCCATATTGTTCTAGTTTTGTAATTAATATATTGTGATTTATTGTATCAAATGCTTTATTTAAGTCTATAAATGTCCCGATCCCAAATTTCTTATTGTCCATGGAGTTAGTGATTTCTTCTGTGAGTTCTGTTAAGGCTAGTGCTGTTGACCGGTTTGCTCTGAAACCATATTGATTGTCGGTGAGTAATTTGTATTTATCTAAGAATTTGCATAATCTATCATTCAAAAGTTTTTCAAAAATTTTGAAATTTTAAAAAGATATTACTGATAATGTGGTGATGGTGTGATGATATATATATTTAAAAAAAAAAAAAATTGCTCTTCTTCTTCTTCTTCTTCTTTTCTAGTCTTTTCTTCTTTAACATATAGCACTCCTGTAGCAATGACAGTTAGCTCTTAAAGTTATGTACTTACTTGATTCCTGTGGTCTACGTCTAGTACCATCAGGTTGAATGCACTTATTGTAAGTCGCTTTGGACAAAAGCGTCTGCTAAATGACATGTAATGTAATGTAATGTAATGATGGACTTTATGAAACGAAAAGCCTCACTATTTTACAAAATTGCTACTTCTTCTCTTGGTAATGACTCTAACCAGTTAAAGATGACTTGGCAGAGGGACTTGGGTGGAGAGATTAGAGGTGATAGATGGGAAATAATTGTGGCTGATTGTGGTAAATATGTGAGAGAGGCAAGGGGTAAACTTACACAATATAATGTATTACATAGATACTACTACACACCATCGAGACTGTTTAGGACAGCGGTTCCCAAACGTTTTTAGCCGCGCACCCCCTTCTATGTCCCAACCGGGTTGAAGCACCCCCAATACCCCACACCTCAAAAAGAAAAAAAAATGCAACAAGCTTTTTATAGCCATATTGAAGGCGGCATGTTTAATCATGCTCAAATGACCAAAACACACATGTAATAAAATAATCAAGATCACAACAATGCGCTCTCGCATTTGAATTAATCTGTAACACAGTTTCAATATGATGCAACAAAGTTATGCGCAAGCTTCCACTTTTAAGAGTAAAGAGGACGATGACAGGATCAGGATCAGAGGCAGAAAGCACTTAAGTTGTATATGTACTAAGTTTGCATGTACCTGAGCCTTGTAGGGTTGAAATGTTCAATAAAAACTTGAATTAAAAAGAAAAGAAAAGGAGAGATAGTGCAGAGTATCTTCAGACCATCAGTCTCTGTCTTTGTCGCTGCCTGTTCTCTGGAGGGCACCGTCCGTTCATCATGCGCCCTACTGTGCGTTCCCATGATGCTTTGCGCTTGGAGCGCCGCGGTGGCCTCAGTCGCCATGTTGAACACCTGCTCCCCACCATTAGTAAACACCTTCAGCTTCGCTGGATACATAAAGTGAGATTTTATTTTCCTTTCACGTAATTCCTTTCGTATTCCGGTATACTGGCTCCTCTTCTTCATTACTGCTGCTGAGTAGTCTTGGTTGAAATAAATCCTCTCATCAGCATACATGATCGGGGCCCTCTTCTTCTCCCAGGCCGCTTGGAGAACTCTCTGCCTTGTCTGCCAGGTTAAGAACTGGACAACTATTGAACCAGGTCCCCCAAAAGAAACCAGAGGATGGAGAGGCAATCGGTGCGCAGCAATTATGAACAGTTTGTTCCCAGGAATGTCAAGCTTTACAAATATCAGCTCATCTAAGAATTTCACCATATCCGCTCCCTCAGACTCCTCTTTCACCTGGTGAATCCTAATAGTGTTCTGCCTCGATTAGCTCTCAAAATAATCGAGTTTCTCAGCCATGAGACTTTGTTGTACCAGCAGATGAGTCAATATTTCATTCATAGTTGCCTCTTTATCCTCCAGATCACTGATTCGTTGTTGCGCGGCCGAGATTTCTCCTTTCGTGCTTTTAATCTCTGCCTGCATTTCATTTATTTTACTTCCAGCGTTAATTTAGCTATTTCTTGTTTCGTTTCGCCTGAGTGCTTATTGAAATCAGCACGGAATGCACCAAGTTCAGCTTTTATACTCAGCATCAAACTTTGTAGGTCAGTTTCTTTACAGGTTTAGTCTCTCCCGAGTTCATGCCACCACTGCACGTTTGATATAGTTTTGCAACTTTCAGTCTTTAGTCTGCATTTCCACAGGGTTTTTTCAAAACAAATTACAGCTCAACACAGCCACTGTCTCTCCGCTCTGCTCAGCCGTGCCTCATCAGGTATGACAGGATGTAATGATTTTAACTCCTGATAATGTATAAAGGCAGAGATTTTTAATTAGGGACAGGTCACATTACTTTGGGAATGGCTTGGTTTGAGCTGCTAGTGTCCAGCAGCAGGTTCTTTGGTTGTCACCATAACAGGCACCAATGACCTGCTGGACACAGTGTTGATCAGCTCAGCCAGTCAGGACCCGTCAGTATCTACACACCTGCATGGTGTTCATCACCATGGCAACTCCTTAAAAGGAGGAAGTCCAACCCCATCACTTTTTTATGAGGTCACCTTTTTGGCAGAGATACAGAGTGAAAGAGGGAGAAAGAGGAGAAGACTGGCAGGAAAGGGCTCCGAGCAGGGTTCCACCTGGACTGCCTGCTGACTTCTGTTATTCTGGAAACAGATTTTTATCCTGTGCTGTAGATCTCTCCTGAGCAGGAGGAAGAGAACAGATGATCATGTTGTGTTGTTGCTTGCAAACAAATTAAAGCTGTTTTAAAATGGATAACAGAAATGGAGTGTAATAAATGTAAATGTAGTGGGAACATTGCAGCAGTCTCTGGTGTTATAAAGATGCGTTCTGTAGTCAGTGATGAACTAATGTTGGAAATGTGCTGCAGTCCAGTTTGATTCACTGGATTATAGTTAGAGAGAATCTTTTCATTCTGTGTCTGGTGTCTTTTACCTCTCTGTTTCTCTTCTCTCTCCTCTCCAGACTCTGTCAGGCTGGTGAATGGGACCAGTCTGTGCTCAGGCAGACTGGAGCTGAAGTCTGACCAGTCTAACCAGAGCTGGTCCTCAGTGTGTGAAGCTGACTTTGACCAGCAGGATGCAGAGGTGGTCTGCAGGGAGCTTGGCTGTGGGGCTCCTTCAGTCCTCCAGGGGGCGCTCTATGGAGAAGGGGAGGCTCCAATGTGGACCAAAGAGTTCCAGTGTGGAGGAGATGAGTCTGCTCTCCTGGACTGTAGAAGCTCAGGCTCAGATAGAAACACTTGCTCACCTGGCAGAGCTGTTGGACTCACCTGCTCAGGTAGAAGAGGAGCTGCAGCTTTCATTTGGTTCATTGCTGTTCTCATCAAACTCACTTTATTCTTTTACTGATGACTCTCTTAATTGTCTTCAGAACCAGGTGTTAGGTTGGTGGGAGGAGACAGTCGCTGTGCAGGAACACTGGAGGTGAAACATGAAGGAGAATGGAGACCAGTGGTTGAATCTTTCTCTGCCTGGACCCTGACGACAGCAGCAGCTGCCTGCAGAGAGTTAGACTGTGGTTCCGCTGTTTCTCTAGAACAGAGATGGGAGTCCTCAGACAGATCTGTGTGGATGATCAGGTCTTACTGTGTCCAGTCTGGATCTGCTCTGAGGGACTGTTCATCTTCATCTTCAGATTCCTCTCGGCCTATCCTGGATCTCGTCTGTTCAGGTAAGCCTGTCAGTGACATCATCTATGACATCATGAATGAGAGAAATGTTTCCAGTGAGTTCCTTCCTCTGTCACAGTGACAGTCAGTGGTTTATAATCTATATATCTTATATCTTCATATGTGTCTTTGTTTATCCTGGATCTCACCTGTTCAGGTAAGCCAAGAGTTTCCCTCAGAGTATTGTAAACCCGGCTGCTAGCAGAGCTTTAGTGGACTCACATCCTCGTATCAGGGAGGATGAAACTCATTTAGTGCAGATATTTGAAAAAAAGAAACTGTCTAACATTACAATACAGTGAAACCGACTGCAGTACACACACACACACACACACACAGTTCTTATTAATGCTCCCTAAACACACACACACACACACACACACACACACACACACACACATCCAGGACGTGAACCACGCCATCCTCTGACTTGAAGTTTTTGATGTTTTGAAGTTTTTTTATTTTGCACAAATAAGACAAAAGACAAGGATAAAGAGATAAGAACAAAAGGAAGGTGCAAGGTAGCAGCAAGAAACCCAACAGGGCTTCTACAGGCCTCTACCTATATTAAAATTCACAAGTTAAATTAAAACAAGTAACTGTCACACAAAAATAAAATGAAATAAAATGAAAATAAAAATGAAGCAAATTATAACTATATTAAAAGTAAAATAAAACAAAAGCGTAGAAATGTGTGTGTGTGCGTGTGTGTGTGTGTGTGTGTGTGTACATGCGTACCTGTGCATGAATGTGTGAACTACTTAGTGACCTGAGCAATCAGAGCAGCCACTCAATTGTTCTTGTATATACTCAGAGAGGAAAACTGTATTGAACTATTGAATTGATCATTCCAGAGTATTGATCCTCTGTATTTTAAGGAGAACTGCCCGAGGGTCGTACGATAGTGAGGCGGGTGTAATCTTGTTAGTTGTCTAGTTTTGTACTTATGTAATTGTGAGTTGACATGGAAATATTCACTCAAAGCTTTAGGAATGGGATTTGGAATATACATATACTTAGAAAGATAAAAATGCATATTTGGTATATATTGATCTGAAAAAATGTCATTATCTTGAGTTTTTGGAAAAGGGAAGCAGAAAGATCCAGTAGTTTTGAAAATGTGGCAGTTCCAACAAATCTTTTCTGAACAAGATAAATACTATGGAGGTTGGAGGCATAGGTACTGGCCCAAACAATGTTACAGTATATAAGATGTGGATAAATCAAGCTGTAATATAAAGTCAGTAGACAGATTAACCAGGTCATGAATTTTCGTGATGACACCAAGCGATCTGTAACTTTACTACAGACCAGGTTGATGAGCTCTTTCCAGCTTAAACTCTCATCAACCAGAACTCCTAAAAACTTTGTGGAAGTAACCTGGGACATTTCTGTTCCATTGATTATAATTTTTGTTTCATCTCTGCAGTATTTCTTGTTTCTATTAGCAAATATAATAAAATTAGACTTTTTTATATTTAGAGATAATTTATTAGATTGAAACCATTTGAAATTTGTTCCATGCCACTGTAAGCATCGGAGATAAGGGAGTTAAGATTTTTATTTGCTAAGATCACGTTGGTGTCATCAGTAATTTGGAAGATACAGCAGGAAGGTCATTAATATATATGAGGAACAGCAACGGTCCCAGGATAGAACCTTGAGGGACCCCACACATTATTTTAGTCCTGCCTGATACTGAACCATTCACAAATACATATTGTTCTCTATCATATACATAGCTGCACAACCATTTCAAAGTCTTTAATAAAAAAACTGAAGCATTATGGTTTTCATGAACAATGTCATGATTGACTGTATCGAAGGCCTTGGACAAATCTAAAAAGATACCAAGAGCAAATTCATTGTTATTCATAGCTGCATAAATTTTGTCAACAAGCTGTAATAAGGCCATGTATGCCCAGTGTTTCTTTCTAAACCCATATTGGTGTTCATAGAGGATATTTTGTGCATCTAAATCTTCTAAAATTCGCTTGTGGACCAGTTTCTCTAAAACCTTTGAAAAACAGGGCAGAATTGATATTGGACGGTAATTTGTAAAGCTACTAGGGTCCCCAGATTTAAAAAGAGGAATAATTTTAGTGACTTTCATACTTTTAGGAACAACTCCATTTTCCATAGACTTTCCACAGATGTATGTGAGTGGTTGTACAATATGAAAACCAACCTCCTTAAGCAGTGATGCACTTATTTCATCATGACCTGCTGCAGAATTATTGAGATCAGCTATTATTTCCTGTACTTCAGTAGCACTTTGTGGATCAAATTGCAATACAGAGGGATAATGACCATACAAGTAGTCAAGTGGACTTCCAGCTGTCTTCTTGATTCTACTAGAGAGAGAGACACCCACATTAACAAAAAAGTGATTAAAACTACAGGATATATCATACGGGTTGTTTATTATTCTCCCGTCACTCAAAAATTGTGATGGGAGTGCAGAAGATGCTTTTGTTTTGTTTAATAGTAGATTGATGTTTTTCCAAGTGGATCTAATATTACTAGCAGATTCCTTACATTTCTGAGTGAAGTAATTCTTTTTTGAGATATGAAGTAAGTGGGTGAATTTGTTTTTATATTTCTTGTAATTTGTAGAATTTAATAGGCATGGGTTTGATAAGAATTTTTTATATAATTTGTTTTTTTTTACAGAAGCCAGTGGTAAACCAAGGTTTGCCATAATTAGAGTCCCTCATTTTATCATATTTGACCAGGGGAAAACATTCATGAAAGACTGAATTAAATGAGTCCATAAAGACTTGATAGGCTATTTCTACATCACATTCTTTAAGAACATTTTCCCAAGATATATCACCAATCAAAGATTTAAAACGATCCGTATTTTTCTTGTTTAACAGTCTGCATTTGTAATCATTAGATTACAAATTAGTCCAAACAATTAGTCTGTTTGTTTGCATTAGCAAATGTAAACTGAAATATTGGTAAATGATCTGAAATATCTGCATATAGAACACCGCTTTGACTTTTATGACCTAAAGAGTTTGTAAAAATGTTATCAATTAGAGTAGCAGAAGTACTTGTTACTCTGGTGGGCTTATAGATCAAAGGGTACAGATAACTGGAATACATGGTATTCAAAAAATGTCCTGTTTGTGTGTTTCTCACTCATGAACCTATTGATATTATAGTCTCCAAGCAGATAACATCATTTTCCCTCCTTGTTTATCAGATCTAGTGTAATTGAAAGAGCCTCAGAAAAGTGATCAATATCAGTATCAGGAGGACGATATATACAGCCAATTATCACATGTTTCCCACCAAAGTAGGAACAAGAGGGGATTTCCACAAAAACAGATTCTGCAATAACAGATTGAGATTGTAACATAAGATCTTCTCTATGGATAAAGTGGATATCTTTATGCAGAAAGAGGGATACTCCACCTCCTACTCTTAACTCTCTGCAGCAATGAACAGCATTATAATTGGATAAGTCATAGCTAGATTCCACATCTGTAGCCAACCAAGTTTCTGAAAGGCCAATAACAGAAAATTCATGTTCCAAACTGGACAAGTAATGAATTAAAAAGTCATAGTTCTTAGGAAGGCTGCGTATATTGAGATGAAAGGAAGAAAATACATTTATACCTAATGGGAGAGCACGACAGAAGCAGTTAAACTGACTCTCATCATAATATTTACAATTTGCTGACCCATCTATTGCTAAATTTAAAAAGTTTGAGTCAGGGTCATAACAGCCATTACACTGCAAATCATTTTCATTATTGATTTTAAATGGATTAAAGATTAAGTGATCGGGGTAATTGTGTTTTTTTATCCCAGACAAGAGGCTAATGCATTCATTATTATTGAGACTATGGAAGGGAAACAGTAATACATTCATCACATGTCCAGTGTATCCAATTATTAGCATTTAACTCATTAGTGGGCGTACATTATTGATGGAATAGACGTTGGCAAAGTCCACAAGTGAAATCCAAGAGTTTCACACATCTCTGACATTTTTGACAGATGTTTTTTAACGTCATGAGATGTGATCAAATACTAATATGAATGAGATACAATGGGGGAGATGATCCGGTTCATGTGCTGAATAAATCATGGCGCCTAAGGAGAGTCACTTTTCCCCTGAGGAGCTTGAGGAGATAAAAAAAGTCTCTTGACTTTCTCTCGGCAGAGAGTACTACGATTGCAGCACAACAAAGGACAATTATGAACCTTGTAGCCGAAATCCAGGCATTAAAGCAGCTGAACACGGAAAAGGACAGAAGAATTACTTTTCTGGAAAAACGAGTGGACGATCTTGAGCAGTATTCCCGGAAGAACGAGCTAATCATCAGTGGTCTGAGAACAAAGCACAGATCATATGCCGGTGTGGCGGCTCCAGCTGAGGGGAGGGCTGACAGCCGGGGAACGGAGGAGACTGAAGCCGAAAGGGAATCACTGGAGCAACAGGTAGTAAGTCCTGTACGGCTCAGAAAGTTTACTATCGACTGCGACGATATTGAAGCTTGCTACACATCATCCAGTAAGAACAAAACTACACCGCCGGCGATTGTCCTCCGATTTACAAACCGAAAGAAAAAACAAGCACTCCTAAAACAAGGAAGGAAACTTAGAGGAACGGATGTGTATATCAATGAACACTTAACTAAAAAGAATGCAGACATTGCTAGAAAAGCTCGTGTCCTGAAAAAACTCAAAATGATTCAAGCAACATGGACAACAAACTGTATGATTTAAATAAAACAGAATGGATAAACACCAGAGGAAGCGAAAGTACTCGTCATCCGTGATGTCAGAGAACTGGATTAACCTGCATGACGGACTATTTACCAGATTACGAACAACTTAATTTCAAAAGTTATACCGTCTACAAATCACAGGACATTGAAAACGACATTGACCCTGAAAATAATTTCTACAGCAACAACCACCATGACTGTAAATATTACACAGAAGAGCAATTCATGAAACGACATGCAAAGACAGTTGGAACAATATCAATGATCCACTTCAACAGCAGGAGCTTGGATACAAATCTCTCAAAGATCGTATTCTGTTTAGAACAGTTGGGCAACAAGTTCACTATTAAAGCGATATCAGAAACCTGGTTGAATGAGGGACTGACTGATATGGTGCAGATTCAGGGATATGATGGTTACTTTATAAACAGACCAGCAGCAACAAGAGGTGGAGGGGTTGCTTTATATATAAATAAATCGTACAGGAGTCATGTGGTCAGTAATATGTCATTTGCCATAGAAAATATAATGGAGTGTGTCACAGTAGAAATAAATATGGTACTCGAAAAATATAGTAATAAGTTGTATTTATAGAAACCTGGTTCCTGTATTGACATCTTTAGAGAAAGGTTGTCTGAACTGGGTAACTTTAATAACACAAAGTTGTTCTTCATTTGTGGGGATTTTAACATCGATTTGTTAAATCCAGGAGAGCATAACACAACTACAGAGTACATTAATTCCATCTATAGTTCAGGTTTATATCCTGCTATTACACACCCAAGCAGAATAACTACTCATAGTGCTACACTCATTGACAACATATTAACCAATGTGATTGATCGGAAAATAGAAAGTGGACTTTTAATTAGTGATATTAGTGACCACCTTCCTGTGTTTGCAATCATCCACAGCTGCACTAATATGAACAATAAATATGGTAAAACTTTTCAAATAACAAGACAAATAACACAGAAGTCAATGAATAGTCTAAAAGAAGAACTATGGAAACAGGAATGGAAATCTGTTTATGTGGAAAATACAAATGAAGCTTATGAAGCATTTCTGACCATCCTAATACCCATGTATGCAAAACATTGCCCTCTTGTTAAAAAAGTTATAAAACAAAATGAAGTACATAATCCATGGATGACCAAAGGAATACTGAATGCATGCAAGAAGAAAAATACTCTGTACAAAAAATTCTTAAGGAAAAGATCTATGGATACAGAATATAACTATAAGAAATACAAAAATAAATCGACTATAATCATGAGGAACTGTTAAAAAGAGTATTAAAGTAGACTATTAGAGGCTAATAAAAACAATATAAAAACTACATGGAATCTGCTTAATAATATCATTAAGAAAAGGAAAGGGAAGTCTGACTATCCAAACAAATTTTTAAATGGAAATAATATAGAGATTAATGATATGAATATAGCTGCAGATGAATTCAATAATTTTTTGGTAAATGTAGGTCCTGATCTGGCTAAAGATATAGTTAACACTGGAAACAGAATGTAGAGAGTAAATGCATAAATATTAAAGAAACTATATTTATAAAGGGAACGGATGAGATCGAGATTATTGATATTGTTAAAAAACTACAAAGTAAGAAATCAGTAGATTGTGATGGACTCAGTATGTCCCTGGTAAAACATATAATTGAATGTAAAGCAAAACCCCACACACACATCTGTAACCGGTCCCTATTAACTGGTGAATTTCCTCAAAAAATGAAATTAGCTAAAGTTGTGCCTATCTACAAGACAGGAATTAAATGTATTGTCAAACTATAGACCTGTCTCATTGTTACCACAACTGTCAAAAATATTAGAAAAAAATATTCATTAAAAGATGAGACTTTAACTACACATGCATTGGTAGATTTTGTAGACAAGATAACATCAGCAATAGAAAAGAAAGAATATGCAATAGGTGTGTTTCTTGATCTGAAGAAAGCTTTTGATACCGTAGACCATGAATTGTTGATGAGAAAGTTGATAAGATATGGAATTAGAGGAACAGTATACGATTGGATATTGAGCTATTTACAGGACAGAAAGCAATATGTAGAACTACAAGGAACAAGATCTAAAATACAGAACATTACTTGTGGGGTCCCCCAGGGGTCAGTGTTAGGCCCTTTTCTGTTTATTTTGTACATAAATAATATCGGTGAAGTATGTAATAATTTGAAGTCCATTACATTTGCAGATGACACAAAAACTTGCAGTAACTCCTGGATACGGTGGAAAGAGAACTTTCAATGTTAAAGGCGTGGTTTGACAAGAACAAATTGACATTGAATCTAAGTAAGACAAAAATTATTATTTTTGGTAATCGCCAAAATAAGAAATAAGAAACTGAGGATAAATAACACAGTAGTTACTTGTTCAATTTCTATTAAATTTCTAGGAGTTATAATTGATGATGAAATACATTGGAAGGGACACATAAGCTACATTAAGTTAAAGGTATCAAAATCAATTGCAGTGCTACTAAGCTAAGCACCAGGGGCCTCGTTTATCAAAGAGTGCGTAGCTTTCATACTGAAAGATGGCGTACTCCCAAAACTAGGAAAGTACGCAAACTCACCTCCACATGTATCAAACTGTGCTTACGCAGGTTCAGCACCTTTCCTTGATACATCCCAACCAGCTGGAACTGATCCACATGACGAGCCACCAGCCACGCCCCGGCTCCTCCCCAAAATGAATACGCAAATGACATGCAAATGACTATAAATCGCCGGCATGCCCGCTGATTATCGACAAAACGACAAATCAACTTACTGCCACTGCAGCGAGGTGGACGTGGTGATCTCCAGGTGGAGGCAGGAAAAATTAGCTTTTTAGTGCCTCAGGTCTGGGATCAGCAATAAGGAGTCACTGTGGCTGTTAACCAGCCGGACCAGAGAGCTGCACCATGGCAGAAGGTCCCTCAACACACGCTCCTTCTAAACGCCACCGTTATTGAACGGTCAGCAGCAGTACGCAGGTGAAGTCTAAAATATGAAAATAGGTGAAAGAAAATCATCTATCCCCTCATATTTAGAACGGGTTATTGATGGTGGAAAACGGCATTTTCCTTCAATTTTCCGAGAGCTATAAACTATAAAAATAATGCCAGTTGTGTGTAGTATGAGTTTAGATATGTTCACTTTATAAGTTCACTTTTCATACATGTGGCGTGTGCGGAAAAAACAGCGTACGCAAAGTTTTTGTCCGTACGCAGCGTTGATACATGAGGCCCCTGGTCAGTCTGACCTCATTATAAACATGGTATTGCTCTTTTATTCTCTCCTACTTGACCTATTGTGTCGAGGTATGGGGAAGCACTTACAAAACAGACACAGAGCCGATATATATTGTGCAGAAAAGAGCTATTAAAATAGTTTGTAACGCTGACTACAGGCAGCCAACAAAACAATTTAGAGACTTAGTAGATTTTAAAATATCACAGTTTATGTTTAAAGTAATTAATCAAAAAGTTCCACAAAGTATTCAGGGGTTGTTTCAGGTCAGAGTAAGTACACATGCCCTGAGAGGTATATATGTACTGAAAACACCTGATAAGGACCAATTCAAAGTATCACTGCATTACAAGTAAAGGAGTGAGAATATGGAACAGCTGCAGCCATGAAATGAAACCATGCACAACAATTGTTAAGTTAAAAAGGCTTTTGAAAAATGATATGCTAAAAAAGTATAGCCTGCAAACTGGATGAGGATGTTCCTGTAACTGCCTTCAGTGTTTTGTTTTGTTGTTGTTTGTTTGTTTGTTTGTTTTCTTTGCGGGAGTAATAGAAATTCTAAGATCTAAGTTGTTTGATATACTATAGTTGACTAATAAGAAAATAAGTAAATAAATAAATAATAATAATAATAATAATAATAATAATAATACATATTTATTTGACATTAAGTGGCTATATATAGAGATAAAATTTCTTATTTTGAAGTGTTGAGTATCAGGGGATAGGCCTAGATAAGTATTTTATACTTCAGCCTACTCCCTTTTTTTTCAAACCAAAATGATATAAGGAAACGGGTATTGAATATTAAGTTAACTGGTTCTTATTTCTATCTTATTACTTAGACGGGGCAGATGCATGTATATGTATAGGGCTTTATATACTGTATGTGTGTTAATGTTTATATGTTTATGTACATCTGTTTAATGGTGCCTATGTGAGTATGTGTGTGAATATGTATATGCATCTAGCCTACGCTGTTGTAGTTTATGTTGTTTATTTTTTCGGTTTGAAAAGAAGAATTAATAAAATGAAATGAAAATGAATGAAAGAACCGGACAACTATTATTATTTTAGCAATTATGAACAGTTTGTTCCCAGGAATGTCCAGCTTTACAGATATCAGCTCATCTAAGAATTTCACCATATCTGCTCCCTCAGACTCCTCTTTCACCTGGTGAATCCTAATATTGTTCTGCTCTCAAAAAAATCTATAAATAGTCTATATATCTATAATGGTCTTTTACCTCTCTGTTTCTCTTCTCTCTCCTCTCCAGACTCTGTCAGGCTGGTGAATGGGACCAGTCTGTGCTCAGGCAGACTGGAGCTGAAGTCTGACCAGTCTAACCAGAGCTGGTCCTCAGTGTGTGAAGCTGACTTTGACCAGCAGGATGCAGAGGTGGTCTGCAGGGAGCTTGGCTGTGGGGCTCCTTCAGTCCTCCAGGGGGCGCTCTATGGAGAAGGGGAGGCTCCAATGTGGACCAAAGAGTTCCAGTGTGGAGGAAATGAGTCTGCTCTCCTGGACTGTAGAAGCTCAGGCTCAGATAGAAACACCTGCTCACCTGGCAGAGCTGTTGGACTCACCTGCTCAGGTAGAAGAGGAGCTGCAGCTTTCACTTGGTTCATTGCTGTTCTCATCAAACTCACTTTGTTCTTTTACTGATGACTCTCTTATTTGTGTTCAGAGCCTGTCAGGTTGGTGGGAGGAGACAGTCGCTGTGCAGGAACACTGGAGCTGAAACATGAAGGAGAATGGAGACCAGTGTATGGCCCTGACTGGACCCTGAAGAGAGCAGCAGCTGCCTGCAGAGAGCTAGACTGTGGTTCTGCTGTTTCTGTAGAAGAGAGAGAGGAGTCCTCAGGCAGATCTGTTTGGGTGATCAGATCTGACTGTGTCCAGTCTGGATCTGCTCTGAGGGACTGTGCATTTTCATTTTCCTTTCTGTATATCCTGGATCTCATCTGTTCAGGTAAGCCTGTCAGTGACATCATCTATGACATCATGAATGACAGAAATGTTTCCAGTGAGTTCCTTCCTCTGTCACAGTGACAGTCAGTGGTTTATAATGGACTGGACTGTAAACATCCTAAAGTGTAGAGAAGTGTTCTTGTTTCTGGAGACATAGACTGCTGAGCTTCACCTGACAGGACACACCTGGAGGAACCTGTCTGCTTCAGCCGCTCACCTCTCTGTATTTACAGACCTGCTTCAGCCAATCACCTCTCTGTATTTACAGACCTGCTTCAGCCAATCACCTCTCTGTATTTACAGACCTGTTTCAGCCAATCACCTCTCTGTGTTTACAGACCTGTTTCAGCCAATCACCTCTCTGTGTTTACAGACCTGTTTCAGCCAATCACCTCTCTGTATTTACAGACCTGTTTCAGCCAATCACCTCTCTGTATTTACAGACCTGTTTTAGCCAATAACCTCTCTGTATTTACAGACCTGTTTCAGCCAATCGCCTCTCTGTATTTACAGACCTGCTGCTTCAGCCCAACATCTCCTGGTCCTCCTCCATGGACGGGGTCTCTAATGCCCAGCAGCAGCAGCATCAGGAGGAGTTTCAGGTTTTCAGAGGCTCCACCTTCACCATCAGCTGCTCCATCCAGCATCAGTACCCAGGAGGCTCCTTCCAGCTCTCCTTCACCTCCTCCACCTCAGCAATCAACTACACCCAGCCAGCTGTCAATCACTCTGCTGACTTCCTGTTTCCTAACCTCACCCAGCCAGCTGTCAATCACTCTGCTGACTTCCTGTTTCCTAACCTCACCCAGCCAGCTGTCAATCAGTATGCCCACTTCCTGGTTCCTGCTGCAGAGCCCGCCCACCAAGGAAGCTACAGCTGTGTTTATCACGTCCATGTTTTCTCTCATAACTTCTCCTCTGAGAGCCGTCAGCTCTCTGTCTCTGTTGTAGGTAAGCTGAATGTTTACAGGTTTGTTAAAGAAGATTCATCAAACAGACTGAAAATGATCAGCTGCCAACAGAGTTCATGCATGTTGTTGTTTCTGCATGTGACACTGGCCCTCATTTATCAAACGATCGTAGAAACGAGAGCAGATCTGAGTGTAGATTTTGTCTTACGACAGGGTTCACGTGGGATTTATCAAACGTTCGTATCTCGCCAATCACAGCGTGAGAATGGTCGGCTGTTGATAAATGTGGCGACTTGAAACAAGCGTCAATTAAATACCATGCACTATTATATATAATGTATACAGTATATATAATATAATATATACCCGACCCAGATGGCTCGCCCCGAGAGTTTACAGCACCGAAGGATCCAATACGACCAAAAAGAAGATTTTTTTCCCCCTAAAGTCAACTTCATTAGCAAATTGCACCATTACAAATAACAACAGGGGCAATATAGACATTTTACAGAAATACGCAGCGACAGAGATTTATGAAATAAAAGTACTTATAGTTATAAACTCAAACAAGTTCAGTGAATATTTTACATTCGGAGCACAGACTTAAAAGTTTTCACAACTTTGTGGTTGAAGGAGGTAAACATGTTTTAAAGTCAGTTTTAATCCAAAAGAAGAGGAATTTCTCAGAGTCAGAAAGTGAAACGCTGACGTCCAACATCTGCAACAACAAACTGGTTTAGTTTGGCAGAAGAAAAAGTAAAAAGGAAGAAAATCAGTGGTGCTGTCAGCAGAGTAGCAGTGGAGCATTAAACTCCTGATGAGGTTGGAATATTTCATTTATTCATGGTGATATATCAAGCCTAATAGCCTATATAATATGTAAATATTGTTGTTATTATGATCGAGAGCTATTATTCACTTCTTTACATTAATAATAATTCTGTCCCAGTCAGAGGAGCTGAGGCTGATTGAAATGTTTCTATTGGGTCAGAACCGCTGGTGGAGGAGACGCTGACGCTCCAGTATCAGAGCCAGATAACAGTAAACAGCAGAAGACAACTTTTAATTATTAATAATAATAATAATAATAATTAACATTTAATAGCCTCTGCTCGTATTCTGGTTAAAGAATTTCACGGTTGCAGGGAGTATTTATTTTTAATAAGGTTTTATTAATAAATGATATAGCTAAAACATGCTTTGGTTTGTCACCATAAAAAAAACATGGCAGAGTTTTATCAGCTCCAGGCATCGATACAATAGTCTCAGATCAGTTCTCAGACTCAGACGCGTCGACTTAACGCTGACTCAGATTTGTTTACACGAGCTGAGAGCAGACTGAGATCTGATCCTCCTCACGTCCAAATTGCTAAATGGCGTACGCCCGTTTGATAAATGAGGGCAACTGTGACTCCTGTCATTGTATATGTTTGGTTACTATATGAGCTGTGTAACACAAAGTGTATAATGACAACAGCAAACACTGAACTGTAGGACAGAGCATGTTTGGTTACCAGGATAACTCTGGTTCTCTGAGAACTGAGTGAGATCTGTCCCAGCAGCCCTGAGCTCCTAACTCGCCATTTTCAAGAGGCGTTCCTCCAGCGGACAGAAGCCAGAAGATCCGTCACTCAGAGCTCAGAGAACCAGAGTTATCCTGGTAACCAAACGCTTTCTTTCCACCTCCCTCACTGTCTCACTGTGTGTCTGTGTGTTTGATCAGATCCACCAGATCCACCAGATCCGAGACCTTTTATCATCAGAGCGGTCGTCCTGACGCTGATTCTGCTGGTGGCGAACATTGCCTCTTACTTCTATTTTAAGGTACTGACACTCGTCTGTTGTTTAGACCGCCGACTGAAATGAAGCACTATGTCTGTTTTATTGAACTGAAGAGAGCAGGAAGTGACATCTGTGTGCGTCATGTCTCTCCAGACCCACAGGGTCTACAGGGTCTACAGGGTGCAGAAGCCCCGCAGACGGGAGGACGTGGAGCTGGATTATTATAACCTGGGTGTTCCTGCAGCTGAAGGAGGGCCGACTGAAGAATAAGGAGCTCAGGGAGCAGAGTAGCACCTCCAAGCTGCTCGTCTCACACCCACATGGATTTACATTCACAAGTTCCCGTCAATAATCAGGATTTGTTACATTACATTATGTTGAAAAGACCACAACATGTCCCTGAGCCTATCGGTTCCTCCAGAAGACCTAAAAACACCTCACTAAAGTAAGAGGTGAGAGCAGGTCTACAGAGTCCAAGCAGCCGGCACGATTCAAAGCAAACACACAGTGACCCAGGCCGACCAGGAACAACCAGCAGGATCATGTTAAATATCTAAACACTGTTAGAGCCGGGGCTCTTAAAGCCTCCCGCACTCTGTATTCACTTGTTTTGAGTCTTTTCTAAAAACCAAGTCTAGATCAAAAGAACCGGGGCAGCTCACCATTTATTAAAAGAACACAAGAAAGGATCACAAGTGGCAAAAAGTTCCTAAATTCACAGTTTTCTTCTGGCTGTGGGACCCACCCAGGCAACAGGTTGGGCTTTGTCGCAATTGGTCAATTTTGTATGGTGACTCAGTAGCCAACCCATACTGGACACCTCGTGATATTTCATTTAAAAACTAGACACCTTCCCTTTCTACTTAGTAGAATAGTTTTTAGGCCTATGGTGTCTTGTACTTATGGTTCTTACTGAAATAGCTGCACCCTGATCTGGTTCTAACTGGTTTTCAGGAAAGGTTCAGTAAGAGGGCACAATGTGCTCTCCTAACCTAGAGCCAAATAGAGGCAGTGAGTCTTGCTCAGTATCTACATCTGGAGCCACGTCGACCATCTGTTGGTGTTTGTCCTCAAAATAATTAGTACGACATTGTAGGGGTATCTGGTTCAGATACACATTGCCTCCAGCAGGGGTACCAAAATATTTAGAGGTAAAGCTAATTTAGGTCAATTTTGCTATCAGAAATTGACTAAATTAATATTTAATACTTTAAATGAATTAAGGTTGTTTTGGGGCACCACCTATTCACTTAGGAATAGGAAAAGATAGCAAATCATAGTTAATCAGTCTCATAAAGTTAACAAATTATCAATTTGGAACATTGATTATTAATTATGAATATAATTATAATCGAATTACCTTATTAATATTTAGTAACGGTTGAAGGAATTTTGAGTTCTTCTCATAGCAGAGGTTTAGCAAATCACTCATTCATGTGCAACATTAAAGGGAGAAGCATATTAATCCAAAAACATATTTATTCTAAATAAAGCAAGACAAACAGAATACACAATAACTAATCTAAAAGACTATTTACAGTGGAAATGTAGGTGAGAAAGAATGTAACAAAATGGCTGCCGAAAGGCGGTCATTTAAATAAATAAAAATGGCGGAAGCCCTTTTGTTCTTGAAGAACAATAGACCATGCGGTCTTGAAGGTCTATGTGTTGTGAGAAGCCAAATTAAAGGTATATTTCATGTGGATTAGTGTGTGAGCAAATCAAATGAGTCATAGTTAAATTACATGTACAACTTGAGATATGTAGAGCAACATTAATCATACAACTTCAAGTGATCTAGCTACACAAAATATCCCAACAAATATACTTAAACACACAACAGATCACACCATTGATTAAAGCTTAACACACTTGTTCTTGCTTACTAACTGCCCAGTACTATACCACAGAGTCCAGAGTTGAAAGGGAAAGCAGAAATCCTTTTGAGGAAGAATCTGGTTCCTGGTTTGGTTTTGGTGGTTGTAGCGTTGTTTGCTGTTGGCTCCAGAAGCTTGGTGAGGGTCTCTGTGATTATGTCCAGTATAGATCACAGGCAGGAAACTTAGAAGCGTCGTGGTGGGCCCACTTGGTTTGGGCCTCACCGGCCTTCCCTTAGAGCTGGAGACAGAGGGGGATGGCCTGGTCTTCCTCCTGGAAGATCAGACCAGGACAGCAGGCATGCTGTTCCTCAGGGAGTCGAGAAGAGAAGAGAAGAGAAGAAGGGATGGCTGCAGGACACTTTTGTGTCTCAACCTGGAAGTTGTATTTCCTGTTGGTATCAGCCAATGAGACGCCTTTAGGTATCTGCAGATACCTGTGGGTTTTAGGGGTCGTTTGTCTTTGTTTGGGGAACAAAGAGGGACCTCCATCTTGAAGCATGGAGAGAATTTGTTGACACAAATCTCACTGCATTCAGTCTTTAATCCAAATGAACCTTGCGGAGTAGCTGTGAGCCCTACAACATCATGAAGCCAACAGGCAAAGTGGAACTTTAAACATCAGAGGCTGTTTTCAGACCAACTTCATCTAGTCAGTGAGGTATGAACTTTATGATTTAACTTTATGTCTCATTTATTGCTGTGAGTAAGAGCTCGGCAGCAGGAGCACATTTAGCTCAACAAGAACCATAATAATACAAAAAAAAGACAAAAACAACACAGGTCATTTTATCAGAATTGACTTCAGGTTTTCCTTCAGGATGATCTTCTTTTTATCAGAGAGGATTTTACTGATTTCATCAGTTGAGTTTTTCTACTCAAGTCATTTCATTATTTCTTGAGAATGAGTTATTTTTGTATTTCAGGATTTTTTTTTATTTCAAAAGAAGTTTCACTTAGTTTTTGTTATCAAAATGATTTTGCTGAAACCTATAACAACTTTTTCAATGGAATTTAGTTGATTTTCTAATTGAGGAATTTTATTATTTCATAAGAATTTGACTTTTTTTGTAGTTTGGGAATTTACAAATTCATTTGAGAAAGACTTTTTTATTCATAAGAATTTCATTTAGTTTTGTACTAAATAAGGATTAATTTAGGAATTTGCTTTTTTATTATAATTGACTATTTTTTTATTTCAGGAATATACTTACTAATCTGATTAAGGAAATGGAATTTTACTATTTCAAATTATTTTTAGTTATTTTTTATTTTATTATTTTTTATAAGATTTGTTTTTTTAATTTTACAAGAATAACAATTTGTGTTGTACTTATGATGGTTTTGTAATGTAAATGTTTCTGCATATTTTCATAATTAAGATTTTGCTTTTTTCATAAGAACTTTGTCTACTATTTTTACTTCATTAACTGCATTTAATTAATTCTGTTTTGAAATTTTGCATTTAACATTATACTTCAGGACTTTGTATCATTTTTAATATAATGGGTTTGTTTTTTAGGATGAAGGGTTTAACTTTTTTCATTTTAACCTTCATTATTTTTTGTGCTTCAGGAAGTTAATTAGTTATGTGAACAAGACTTGAAATTTAATCATTTAATTAGAATTTGAGTTAATTTGGCTTAAAAAATTTACACATTCTTTTTCTAATTTTATACTTCGGATTTGGCTCATTTTGTATTTTTGCATAATTTTTAATATGTATTCTTTAAAACTTATTTCAGAAGAAAGTTTCCTATTTTTGACTTAATAATAATAATAATAATAATAATAATGATACATTTTATTTGTAAGCGCCTTTTAAAACACTCAAAGACACTGTACAATAATTAGAACAAGACAAAACAGGGAATGAAAACAAGACAAGAAATAAAAGAGAAGAAGGGAAGTGCGGTGCGGTGACATCAAATAATAGAACGAAGAGAGAAAAGAAGTGCGGTCCAATCAAACAGAGGCAGTGAGTTGTAAGAGATGAGTTGTGAGTGTGGATGTGAATACAGGAGAGAGTGGCTGTTCCACATGTCCGCTGGGAGAGAGCTCCAGAGTCGGGCAGAGCGGCTGAAGGCTCTGCTCCCCATAGTGGTGAGGCAGACGGAGGCTACAGAGAGGAGGAGCAGGAGGAGCATCGGAGGGAGCAGGAGGAGGTGCAATGTGGAGGAGATGGGACAGATCAGGAGGGGCCAGGTTATGGATGGCCTTGAAGGTGTACAGGAGGATTTTATAAATGATGAGAGGTTTGACTGGGAGCCAGTGGAGTGGCTGGAGGACGGGCTGATGTGGTGGAGTGAGGCGGTTTTTGAGACGATGAGCAGCAGAAGTTTGGATCATTTGAAGTTGATGGAGGAGCTTGTGAGGGAGACCAAAGAGGAGAGAGTTACAGTAATCAATGTGAGAGGTGACAAGACTATGGACAAGCATGGAAGTAGTGTTGGTTGAGGGAAGGGAGGAGACAGTTGATGCTGCGGAGGTGGAAATAAGCAGACCGGGTGATGTTAATAGGCACGTTTTCATTCAGTACTTTACCCTCTAGTGAGCCGCTATAGGTGTGGCTTGGGAGAGAGGATCCACCCAAGATCCACCCAACTTCACCGGTTAGCAGCTCAGCTAGCGGCTCAGAAAGTACCTGCCTCGGTTAGCTACTTTATGAGCTCTGAGGGTTAACATCTCCTGCTCTGACTGCAGCTGGGAGAGACTGCTGCAGGAGGACTGGGCCGCTTATGACTGCTTTGGGACGGACATACTCATTAAGAATAGTAGGAACGAGTCTCCAAAAGTCTCCAATAACACCAGAAAAAGTCGCTAGATTTGTCGTTAGTCGCTTTTTAGAAAAAGAGTCTCTAGAGGGTCTGAATAGTCTAAATATAGAGACAAAGAGTCTCTAGAGGGTCTGAATAGTCTAAATATAGAGACAAAGAGTCTCTAGAGGGTCTGATTGTCTGTTGTCACATTAAGTCCGTTGGTTAGCTACTAAAGTACCTGTATGGGAACAGAGGCCGAGGGGAACAAACTAGTGGGCGGAGCCTCTTTCCAAAGAGTTCTCAGAAAGTACTGAGTGGAAACAGGCCTATTGATGTGAGAGTAGAAAGATAAGGTGCTGTCGAGGATGACACCCAGACTCTGAACCTGAGGGGAGCGGGAAACTGAAGAGCTGTCCATTTGGAGGGAGGAACTGTCAACTTCGGAAATATTCGATTTGGTGCCAACAAGGAGGATTTCAATTAATTTATTTAAGTTTGGAATTGAGGAATTTTATGATTTCAAAAGAATTTGACTAATTTTTGTATTTTATGAGAATTTTACTTCATTTTATACTTAAGATTTTGCTTATTTCAGAGGAACTTTGCCTATTTTTGTACTTTAATAATTGAATTATTTTGGAATTTAGCATTTAATATTGTACTTCATGATTTTCTATGTTTTTTAACCTTTGCTTGTTATTAAGGATTTTGCTTATTTTATTATAAATGTGGCTCTTTTTGTACAAACATTTACTTTTGTGATTAGAGAATTGGAATTTTATCATTTCATGAGAGTTTGAGTTATTTTTGTACTTTGGCAATTTAATAAATTCTTTGAAAAATATATTGTTTTTATTTAATAAGAATTTAAATTCATCTTGTTCTCAGGATTTTTTATATGAAGGATTTTGCTTATTTCATTAAAACTTTGCCTATTTTTTGTACTTCAGGAATTTACTTTTTTTTAATTCTTAAGGATTTTACTAAATGATGCATTGAGGATTTTGCTTTCATATACCATAGAACATTATTGTTGCTTCATATTTTAATGAATATTTTTGATGCCTTTTGTACTTAAAGGATTTAGAGACAAAATGTCGTCAAAAGTAGTTTGTTTGCTGGAAGCTTGCATACACAGAGAGATGAAATGATGAAGATCACTGTAATAAATGTATAAGCAGCATCGACTATGTACAAACAACATGAATCAATTTAATAAACAGATGATTTCATGTGCTTGTGAAGAATCTGTTGGATCAAAAACAGATGATAGACAAATCCAAAAGTCAGAACAACTCTGATTGAGACAACACTTGGTGTCTCTTTTATCTGGCAGGTTCGTGCGTCAAAGTTTCTGGGTAACTAAGGTTTTAATGTCCTGTTGTTTCCTGTTATGTTCTACTTTTGATATCAGAACACACTTGGGATTTCTTGAATCAGAGCTGCTCTGATCTTAATCAAGCAGAAGTTTCCTGTAAAGAGACTGAGACTGTTGGTCAGATTTCTGTGTGTTTGTCAAAACATGTTTGATGCATATTTGAACTGCTATATGTCAGAAATTTTAATACATCTTCAAATTAATTCCACGACACTCATCGCTTCAATCATCTCAGCAGCCTTATGGGGCTTTGGACAGCTGTCCCTGTTTACTGTATATCTCAATAAGCCAAGGCAAAGCCTGATCCAGTCAGCAGTAGACCTGTAATCCAGGTTCTGAATAGATAGAGATCTTCTACGTCCTCCACGGAGAGAGCCACCAGGTACACGACTCTCCACCTCTCCCACCGTCCATCATGTAGCAGCTGCTAACGTCCCAGCAGGACAGGAGGACTCCCTGAACCAGGATTCTCCTCCAGGAGATGGAGTCAATGAGAGACCAGTTGATCAAATCCATGACTTGTTTTGGAGAGCAGTGCAGAGAGTCTCTCAAAGTATCAGAGAGTAGACTAGAGAGACGAGAGGAGACACTGCCTCCGTTCAGAGCCAGAGAGAAAAGCTAATAATAATTATATTTCAGCATTATTAATATCATTTGGGTTAAAGAGCTTCTACATACTGCTGCATTAACCATTACAGAAACGTATTTGTTCAGTACTTGTCCATATAATCCTGCCTGGATTATTTGTCCCGAGCCAGTAAACACAGTAATATGAGGTCGTGTAAGTTTGGACCAACAGTGGTAGAAATGTTGTTGTTAATCTGAATTTTTTTTGTTTGCTTAAGCAACAAGTGTGTGTTTCTCTGAACTATGTCTTTACCCAAATCACTCACATTTAGGTTATTGATTGTGACTTTCTTTACTAATCTTAAATCATGTTTTAATGTTTCATTCCCATTCACTGAGCCTCACCTGACACTGTGGCTGTAGTTAGTGTGAAACACTGTGACTTCAGGATTTAGTAAATTAAGTTTAGTGTCAAAACAAAATTAATCTGGTGTTTGTGTTTATTTCTCCTGATATCATGCATCCATCCTGAAACAATGCTTTCCCCTCAGAAATGAGTGATGTTTCACTGATTAGAGTGATGAAATACATTTCAGTATTTCTTAGTGGTTTGCTTTAAATGTCTCCTAACAGTGGATCTGACTTGGACAGTGATGCTGGTAACGCGTTAATTAGTAACGCGTTACTCTAATATGACCACTTTTTTCAGTAACGAGTAATCTAACGCGTTACTATTTCCAAACCAGTAATCAGATTAAAGTTACTTATCCAAGTCACTGTGTGCGTTACTATTTTTTGTCATTTTCCTTAGTAAAACGATATATTTGCTTTCTTCTTGCGACTCGGGGAGCGACGTCCATCGGCGGTTTTGCAATCTATTTTGCGGGTAAAAATGGGTTTGGGTGGGTGGATAAAATTGGGCTGTTTTCGGATCAGTTCTGCGGGTTTTTGAAGCCGAAACACGGGCACTTCAGATCCTTTTTCTGCGACCCTCTGTTCAGCAGGCAGCAGTCTCACTCACTCATTCACTCACACACACACACACACACACTACAGCTCTGGCTGACGTCCCCCTAAACTCACAACACACACTCCCACTACCTTCAGGCTACGTTAAGTCAATCAGTAAGGATGACTATATGGCGCTTTATATCCAACACAATCATGATCTAGTCTGTCCTTAGCCTACAAAATAAAGTTTGAGAAATGTCTGCATGGAGCACAGCTGCTTACAGGTGTGCAGCTGACAGGTGTGCAGCTGACAGGTGTGCAGCTTACAGTGACAGTTTCCTCATCGCTACCATCCCATCCTCCTCCTTCAGTTTTTGCCCGGTATCTCATCTCTTTCTCTCTTGCGATTCACACAGCACAGCTGGACAAAGTGGTCTATAACTGCCGTTTACATGCAGCAGTCAATATGATCGCTATTGCCAGTCCGGGGTATAAATGCTCAGAGTTTGTTTCATTTGAATATATTATTATATATAAGTTGTAAGCTTCAGAAACCATCAAACACATATATTTAGGAAAAGTCGCCGAAGCGAAACGAAGTTATTTATAAAAGAAAAACCCAAACGGTCTGTGAGACTGTCTTGGCCGTTCTAGTTCACTGTGTACATGAGAAATAAGGCAAAACTATAATGTAGATCATAAAACAGTAGGTTTTGTCATTACAGTATTAGTTAAATATGTCAGGTCAGAAAAGACTGTCTTTATGTTATATACAGTCTTATACAAAAAGAGTATTTTTAAGTGAAGTCAAGAAAGACTGTCTTTATTTTATTTTTTATTTTAAAAAAAAGAGAGTATTTATTTTCAAGTAAAGTCAAGAAAGACTGTCTTTATTTTATTTTTTATTTAAAAAAAAAGAGAGTATTTATTTTTAAGTAAAGTCAAGAAAGACTGTCTTTATTTTATTTTTTATTTTTTTTAAAAAAGAGAGTATTTATTTTTAAGTGAAGTCAAGAAAGACTGTCTTTATTTTATTTTTTATAAAAACATGTATTTTTTTCAGGAAATTGTTTTTAAGTTTGTACGTTACTGTTAAAAATACACTTCCAATAAAATGAGTATTGGCAATTTAAAACTGGTTGTCATTTTTATGTTGAGGCGGCGAGGGGTTGTTGTCGGCAGCTGCTGAATGTAACTAATAAAGTAACTTGTAATCTAACTTAGTTACTTTTAAAATCAAGTCATCAGTAAAGTAACTAAGTTACTTTTTAAAGGAGTAATCAGTAATCGGATTACTTTTTCAAGGTAACTGTGGCAACACTGCTCCTAACAGTGGATCTGACTTGGAGTCTCTGTGTGAATGTGTTTGGGTGAAACAAACACAAATTTAAGTCATTTGTCTCCATCTAGTGTCCAATATTTATACTGCAGCCATCAGGGGGATTCCTGCAATGTGACCAGCATTGGCACACATTAATCAAAAGACAGTGTTTTTATATAAACACTGTCTATTACTACTAATTAGTGTCGTGGTTGTATGATGACCATGATAGAAAAAACAAAAACTCACATTTTGTGAGTTTTGTGGTAATTGTTTCCCCTGCAGCTTGTCTCACAGGCTTCAATAAGGTTTATAATCATTCCACTGTGCAATATTCATATTTTATACTTTTTATATATTTATTCTTGTTTACATTGTTAAAACTTTTTTATTTATTCTTATTTAATTTGTTAATACTTTTTATATATTTATTCTTGATTACATCGTTGAAACTTTTTATTTATTCTTGTTTAAATTGTACATAATTTCATATTTATTCTTGTGTAAATTGTTAATATTATATATTTATATTCTTATTTCATTTCTTAATACTTTTATTCATTCATTACCATTAACCGCTTATCCGCAATCGGGTCGCGGGGGGCTGGAGCCTATCCCAGCTGTCATTGGGGGAGAGGCGGGGTACACCCTGGACAGGACGCCAGACTATCGCAGGGCTGACACATAGAGACAGACAATCACACTCTCATTCACTCCTACGGGCAATTTAGAGTCCCCAATTAAACCTAAGTGCATGTTTTTGGACTGTGGGAGGAAGCCGGAGTACCCGGTGGGAACCCACGCTGACACGGGGAGAACATGCAAACTCCACACAGTAATAATAATAATAATAATAATAATAATTATTATTATTATTATTATTATCTTATAACTTAACTTTTAAGATGTTTTTGCCTCTAATAAATGTTGGTGGACTTTAATCTTCCTATTTCTGTCTTTGATTCAGTCAGGTTTCTCTCTTTTTCTTTATTTCTTCCTCTCTTCACACACACACACACACAAACACACATATTATATAATAATAGTTATAATAGTTTGGTTCAGAGTGAGTTTGCTAGTTTTAGTTTTGTTGGGTGGGAGATTAAAAGAGGTCACAGTAAATGTTTCCTTTATTTCCTTTGTCTGATCCATCTTCATTATGTATGAAAAAAGTTGACAAAGATGAAAACGAAGGACATTTTCACTATAATTTTGGTTTAGCTCTCGCTCTCGCTCTCTCTCTCTCCCTCTCTCTCTCTCTCTCTCCCTCCCTCTCTCTCTCTCTCTCTCCCTCTCTCTCTCTCTCCCTCTCTCTCTCTCTCTCCCTCTCTCTCTCTCTCTCTCCCTCTCTCTCTCTCTCTCTCTCTCTGAGATGGCGGAGTGTGTGTGGAGCTGAGAGGTTTTTGTTTGAAGTGTGTGGGGTTTTTGTAGGAAAACTTCCCTTTAGCTTTTTTTCTGTTTATGTGTTTGCTTTGTTTTTCGTTTGTGTTTTGTTTTTTTCTAACACAGTATAGTTTTGGTGTGTGTGATTGTGTGTGGGGGAGAACTTTGTGTGTGTCGTGTGTGCTGACTCGGCACCATGCCGGTGTCCGGGGCTGCAGCGGCTGACTTTGAGCGTTTAACTCGCCGTCATGCCGTCAAGCTGGTGCCCACGGTGCCGTGCAGTGTGGAGGAGGCTGGCCTGGCTGTGGGTGAGGTGGTGGGTTATGAGTGTGTGAAGTCAGCCTCCAGGATGAACGGGGCCATTGTTATTTTTTTGGATGCTACGGCTAAGGTGAGCGAGGTGGTGGAGTCAGGTGTGGTGATTCAGGACACTTTCACTCCCGTCCTCCCTCTCGTTAGCCCGGCAGCCAAGGTGATTGTTTCCAACGTTCCCCCCGTTTATTAAAAATGAGGATCTGATGAAGGGACTGTCTCGGTATGGTCAGTTTGTGTCACAAATAAAGATGGTGTCGCTTGGCAGTAAGTCAGCCAGGCTGAAGCATGTGGTTAGTCACCGCAGACAGGTGTTCATGGTTCTTAAAGATCCAGCCCATGATCTCAACCTGTCCTTCTCTTTTAAAGTTGATGGCTACACGTACATGGTGTTCGCAACGTCAGAGACGATGAAATGTTTCGGTTGTGGAGTAGAGGGTCATCTTGTCCGGTCCTGTCCGGAGAGGAGTGGGGCAGGGCAGCCGGCGGCTACCGCCGCCACCGCTGCTGCCTCTACTGCTGCTGCCCGGGGCGGGGAGCCGCCGCGGGCTGCAGGGTCTGAGGCGGCTGCTGATGGAGATCCACCACAGCCGGCCCGGTCCGGTGCTGCTGGCGGGGAGCCGCCGCAGCCGGCCGGGTCGGGGGGCACCGGGGGCGGGGAGCCGCTGCAGCCGGCCCGGCCTGAGGGAGCCGTTGGCGGGGAGCCGCCGCGGGTCGCTCGGTCGGAGGTCGCTGCTGCTGGGGCTCTGTCGGCTGCGGGGCTGGAGCCTCTCCAGGTACAGGAGGCGGTCAGCGGGGAGGTGAGTGACCCGGGGGAAACCCCCCTTATTTGTTTTGACACATCAGCTGAGAACGATCAGGAGCGAGGTGAAATCAGTGGGTCTGGTGCGAGCCAAAAGGTAAACAATGATCACGTGACACCACAGTCTGACACAGGATTGGATGAGGAGATGGTCAATGATGATGACGATTTAAAGGTCTCACAGAAAAGAAAGAATTCTGTTTCAGGGAGTAGCAACACTAAAGGGTCCAAAAGAGCAGTGTCGCTCAGTCAGGATGGGGACAGTGACTTTGTCCTGTCACAGGAGTCACATCTCTACACTGGCATTGAAATAAAGAGATTCTTGGAGAGAACTAAAGGTCAGAGGCTCATTACAGTAGAGGAGCATTTCCCAAACCTGAGACAGTTCCTGATTTCAGCTAAATTTCTGACAAGAAAATCTGGGACGGCCGACGATGTGCTGTCTGATCAAGAGATTTATAGGTTGAAGAAGTACATCGTCAGGGTTAAAGGTCAACTAAGCAGCCGTGATGATGAGGTCTAGTTTTTGCCCCTCTTTTTTTCTGATTTGGTTTTTGTCTTTCTTTCATCCATGAGTGATTTTAAAATCAGCACTATAAATATAAACGGAGCAAGAGCTTATTTTAAAAGAGCTGCTCTGTTTAAACTCATGGAGATAAATAAAATAAATATTATGTTTATACAGGAAACTCATAGCACTAAGGATAATGAGAGTGAATGGAGACGGGCTTTTAATGGGGAGGTGGTTT
This sequence comes from Centropristis striata, assembly GCF_030273125.1. NCBI lineage: Eukaryota > Metazoa > Chordata > Actinopteri > Perciformes > Serranidae > Centropristis > Centropristis striata. Next base: position 345,910 of record NC_081533.1, on the reverse strand, counting down.
TAAGTCATAAGTCCAGCTGTAGCGGAGGGGTGGGAATCTTATTTTCTAGAAGTTTTTTACCAGTTTCTTTTGATTCTGAAGAAATTATTCCAGGTGTTTTACTTAAAGTGAAAGCAACATTTGAAAATGTCCAACTTGTGTTGATAAATGTCTATGCCCCAACAAATGCATTGGAGAGGATTGCTTTTTTAGATATTTTGAGTGACACTGTTAAAAATTGTAACGAAAATGATTTCATGTTTTTAGGAGGTGATTTTAACTGTACAGAGACACCTCTGTTGGACAGGAATCATTTAGAGCCCCATCCTGCTTCTTCCAGCAGGATCACACAGATGGTGAAAACACATAGTCTGTCTGATGTATGGAGGGTTTTTAACAGTAATCACAGACAATACACTTGGAGTCATTCAAAAGAGAATTTGTTATCATTAGCTCGGCTGGACCGTTTTTATTGTTTTACGCACCATTTAAATATTTTTAGAAGATGTTATATTCAGCCTGTGGGTTTTAGTGATCATGCTTTAGTCTCCTGCTCTGTTTTTATTAAGAATATTCTTCTGAAAAGCGCCTATTGGCATTTTAACACAGCTCTTTTAGACAACCAGGCTTTTAGGATTGCTTTTAAGTACTTTTGGGAGAGTCATAGGGAGAGCAGACCTGCCTTTCCCAGCACTCAGCAGTGGTGGGATTTTGGGAAGGCGCAGATCCAACAGCTGTGCCAGCAGTTCACTCGCAATGTCACAAGAGACTTAACTCGATCTTTTAAAAATCTGGAGTTTGAGGCGGAAGAACTGCAGTCCCTAGCAGAGTCCTCTGAGGGAGTCTAAAAGCCCTCGATTTCCAAACAAAATAAGGCAGCCATAGCCAACCTGCTAGGGGTGTCAGCACAGGGGGCTCTGGTCAGGTCCAG